>NC_056748.1:219404598-219484598 GCF_019279795.1 Protopterus annectens
ATTTTCAGCGTTCGCTGAACTAGGGTCGATGAATCAGCGTTTGCTTTTTTAAGCGGTTGCTTATTTAATATAGACCCTGGGAGATAGTATCAAAAGCCTTGGCCAGGTTGGGATAAGCACTGTGTAGTGTATGACCACTATCCACAGACCCTGTAACCTTTTCAAGAAGCTTATTAGGTTCAGGAGGCTGGACCTCCACTTCTCAAACGCAACCTTTTTGGGATCTAGATCAGTTAAGTTGCCTGTGTCTGCATAAATGAGTTCTGCTGTGATACACTTCATGGCTTTGCATATAAAGCTGGTGTGGCAAATGGGTCTATAATTACTTAGGTCTATAGAATAGCCATCTTTGTGCAGGGGAGATAAGTGGCTGTTCTCCAAACATCCAGAACAAACTCTGCAAATGGGCTGAAGTTGAACCGTTTAAGTACAGGCTCAGACTGAGCATACTTGGCACCAATGAGAATGCAATCTGATATGTTCTTTAGTCCCAATGGAAGTATTATTTTTAAACTTTAACAGAGATTCTAAGACTTGTTCTATGGTGATTTAGGAAAACTAAATTCTCGGGGATAGTAGGGGCAACAATGTGGGCACGTGGAGTAAAGTCAGCAGTAAATACGGCAGCTTGGGATCAGACTGAGTGATGTTATTATGGATGAGCTTTGTCAGCCATTATTCCTTAATGTACTGGCAGAACTATAGAAAGATTTGTAGTTTCCTTTGGAATGTATAACAACCTTAAGTTTATACACTGATTTACATTTATTTTCTAATAGTGTTTTTAAGCTGTTGCTGGCATATTTCAGTGTTCTTGCAAATGTTTCTTATTTTCATTCATTTGTTATACAATTTATAAATACAAGAATCCCACCAGAGGGGTTTATTCCTTAATTTGCCATTTAGGGTGGATGGGTACTGACTTTTCAGTTCAACTGTACATGTGTTGGCAAATGTCAGAAGTGAATTAGGCATCCCTCTCAAATGGGTCCATTTGCAAGGGATTGTTGGGAATTTTGTATAGGTCTTCTACAAGCTGAAATAGGCTTGCCTTGGAGAAATTCCTAAAGCTGGTCTCATTTGGTGGTGGGGTGGTACCACAAGACCAGACAGTGATGATGACTGACTTATGGTCAGATTTAACTGGGTGGGGTGTATGTGTGTATGTTTTAGCAAGATGTTCTCCATTTCAAACGTATTCACAGGTAAACAGCTGAAGACATACACATCCACACCTACACACACACACACACACACACACACACACACACACACACACACACACACACACACACACACACACAAAATACATAAAATAATGAATCAAAAGTGAGGATCAGATGAGTAATGTTTTATCTGTGCAGACAACTGTATATGCTGGATTCATAGATAGACTTTACATGGTTTACCATAATATAAAAAGTTTGTATGAGAGTTTTCTGTCACCCAAGTAATACATGAACAAGTGTAGAAAATAAGCATGCCTCGTTTGAGAAGTACGCAGTGAGCAATAATGAGAAATAGAATGCATTTTTAACTGTTCAGTATGATTATTGCAATGGCACATTAAGTATCTCCATTTATGATTTCCTACATCATGATGGAGTGCCTGCATTGTTATGATTCCTACCTCACGACTAAGTGCCTGTATTGTTATATACATGTATATATAAAAATGGCTGGGATGGTACATTTATTGTTCTGATGAAGTCCCTTATAGTTGGGGAAGATAGCGCTTAACTTGTGGAATATTGTCGATTGGTTGTCATATATTTGCTATTTAATTTGTATTTTTTTTGGATTTATTAAAGCGGTGAATTCTACATCGTGCCTGCCTATTCCATTGTTATGATTCCCTACATCATGAAGGAGTGCCTGCATTGTTATGAGTCCCTACATCATGACAGAGTGTCTGCATTGTTATGATTCCCTACATCACGGCGGACTGCCTGCATTGTTATGATTCCCTACATCAAGACAGACTGCCTGCATTGTTATGATTCCCTACATCATGATGAAGTGCCCCCTACATCACAACAGAGTGCCTGCATTGTTGATCCTACAGTAATGATTCAGAAGTTGAATAGACAGGAGTGTGATAGTGGTAGTGAGCACAGCATGGGGTGAATGTTCATCTTGTGATAGCACTCTGGATTTGGGGGGTGAATAGTCCAAGACAGTCCTCACCTGTGGGTGTTGCAGTACACACTGAGCATAAGGTTGTGAAAGGTGTTTAGCTGCACACCTACATATGGATCTTGCAGGATGTGAAAGGGATTTGGGGGTCTGTCATTTTAAAGAGGTACAGCATACAGAGCAGTGCCTTTATATGTGGAAGGTATACAGGTTGTGTGACAGAAAGAGGTTGTCTTTCATCAAAGTTTTATGCTCTCAGAAACAGAAAGTGCAGCTTGCATGCCTTGAAATGGATAATTCATTTTACTGGGCATGTTATCACGGAGGCTATATGTCCATCATTCATCAAAGTGTGGCAGGAGTTTGGGAGTGGGGGCAGTCTCCTCATCCATCATCTATGTACAACTCTCTCAGATTTGTCAGGATGAGGAAATCTATGCTTGGTGATAAGGCATAACCTGAGAGTCTGCTGATGTCCACAGCTGCAATTAGACAGAAGTCTGCCTCCTTGATGTTTGTGCTGAGACTACTGAGATTATTGTCATTTTGCTGTTAATCTGTATGGTTCTGCACTCTGGGATTGCCGAATTTAGTAATAATTCATTAATTTGTACAGGCAATGTCTTCATGCTGCAGTCTTGAGACTGCTTTTTTCCATAGTTCTGAGGGTGCATGTATGTATATAACCACTGAGTTTTGTCTGGACATTCATAGTCTGATTTGAAACTTGTGCCCAAATGTACTCTGACTTGGTATACCTATGCTTGACCTTTCTTTTCCCATTCTACAATTGTGACCCCCTTAAAACTGATTATCTCATCTCTCATTATGTTAGCAGATGGCAGCAGGGCTGTTTGGCTAAAAAGTAGTTGGGTATACCCTGAAATGCAGATTATTCATTTTCTAAGACTTAATTAATTAAAAGTCTTGCAGATCAAAAGGCCCCTTTTTCAAAGGTAACATTAGAAAAATTACTAAAATCTTGGAAAATATTATTAGATCTACTAAAGCAGCCACAAACTTAGGTTAACATCTCAAGCTAAGAACAATTACAATTCCTTCTTTACTTGTATTAGGAAACTACAGAAATAACACTGCAGTACCCTGAACATGTTCATAATGGCACTACCTACTCTGATTCAACAGGCTTTATCAATATACTAGCAAACAAATTCAGTGCATATTTTAACCCTGAGATGAGTATCTAAAGGCCACTCATCCCTGTAACTCACAGCCCCCCCATCTTCACTGAAGAACATGTACTGATGGTGTTCTCCAAGACTAAAAATACTTCCTCCATTGGATCTAACAACAATTTCTCAGTATCAAATCAAAATGTTCTTGCCTCACAGCAGACCATATCACATAAGGGCCTTTCAACCTGTACCCTTTCTCACAACTACTAACACCTCTTAAACCCTCACCATCCCCTGGCCTGACTCTCATTACCCCACAGCAGTTCCACCATGACATAAACCTGAAATATAATCAAGTAAAATTATAAACTGCAAATTTCTTTCATAATTGTTGCTACATCTATTAATTGCTACTGTACACTGTTGTTACATATTGTTACTTTCAGTTCTGTTTTCGATATGTACAGCTTACTGTTACTCTGTTCCACTTCTTTTTTGTTTGTGAATTATTTCACACAGGCAGTACCTGCAAATGGTCAGTTTGATCAGTGTACTACCCTAGTAAACAAATGTAAAATAAAATAAAATAAAGATCATGTCTAATGAATCTGATAACCTTCTCTGAAAGGGTAACACAGGTTGTTGACAGTGGTTATCCTATCTACACAGCATCATGCCTTGACCTGGACGAAGTGTTTGACAACATTACTCAGGCTAGTACAGTTAGTAACGTTAATGTGTTCCTGATCACCAGACCATGAATCAAAACCTCTGGATAATCAAGTTTGCAGATGACTGACAGTCATTCTCAAGTCCTCTATGCTCTAGGCCTTCAGCAAGCATTCACACCCACAAATACCTGATGTAATAAAAATGGGTTTATGTCAAATACATAAAAGTGCAATTTGTCACATTTGGAAAGCAACCCCTCTCCCAGCATACAACATAAACAACTCCCCATCCCAAAAAGAGAATGATGTTAAAGACCTTGGAATTTGGGTTGATAGTTCCCTCTCCTTTGATCATCATGTAGTGACAGCAGTTAGAAGCTGTGGTACTTATTGTATCTAATTACCAAAGGAATATAATTCAGATCTAAAAAGACCATTGTCCCCTTATATTTAGCACTGATTAAGCTGATTATTGAATACAATATCCATTTTGGGATGTGCCTCAATAGACATATCAAACAACTGTAAATACTTCAGGGGTTCTTCACTAAGATCTCTAGCTTAAAAATCCCAAGTAACAAGAAAAGACCGAATGCACTCACTGTCCCTTTATTCAGTATATTACAGACTTCTAAGGGGAGATCAATGGCTTGCCTTCCATACCTTTACGGACCCAGTGGTCCTGGTTTTCTTATACCTCCACAATCAAATAGTCCCACAAATACAAGAACCAAAGATCTAACTTTGCATCATCATATAAGTAAAACCAAGTGGGGAGAGAGAGTGAGAGAGAGAGAGAGAGACAGAGAGAGACAGATAAAGGTTCATTACACAGCACCTTTCCCACCTCTGGAATTGAAGTCTGCTGGAAATTAATGAGTGCAATATGTTGTCCTCCTTGACACAAATTAGATATCTGGATGAGCATTCACAAATTCACACCTGGAAAGACTAGCCTAACCATCTTTGAAAAGGATGTACAATCTAAGGGTAGGTACCAGCAAGGTGTAACTGGCACAAAACTCAGTTGCCTTAAATTGCCTGTGATCCTATGAATTGTTAAATCTATTTTTTTTCCCCTGATACACTACTTCAGCTTCCCTAGATTCCCCTGCTTAACACTGACTGCAGTAAAATCATATTTATTTACTACAGGGGCATAGCCTTGGCTTGTGTTACTAAGTGATTCTCTGCTACCATTACTAATTATTTATTATCAGTTATAATAAAAGTACTTGCACAAAACTATTTCTGTATTCATCCACACTTCCCATATCACTTGCATAAGCTGTATTTGCTCTCTCAAGAATATGGTTAAGCAAAATCCAACATTTTTACAGTCATGCCTCTTGTTAAATGGCTTTACCATGTTCCATTCAGTCAAAGGCAATGTGTGGTGGTGCTTTTGATTTCAAGTCACTAAACTGTGCTGACGAGATTAAAAGCAGATACCACTAGTGCTTAATTCATATGTTTGTACTTATTAAGAAACTGGAACCAGCAACATATAATTCAGATATATGGATTTTATGTAACTGTGCATCTTTGATGTGATAGTATCAGTTACTTGCTTTGCTTAATTGTGAAGGGTCACTTTTTGGAAGCTTTTTGTAGACGTATACACTTTCCTGGTGCTTCAATGTATATATACCACTGACCTCAAGTGCATTTTGAATTTATTGTTTACACAGTATGTAGATCTGTTTATCATGTAGAACCGAGTGGGTGCTTGTGAAAAGCATTGACTGCAAATGGACTGTAAGCTCTTTGATGGGTAAATTATTCAAATAATAAATGTAGAAATGTGGAGTTAATGGTTTATGTGCTGTTTTACCGGAGACTTGGGATGGCTTTCTCAGCACAGCCAATCGAAATGGGAGTGACACAGCAGATTATTTCTATAAGTCCACTGAAAGAAAGCAGACTTGGAATATACTTTTTTTCCTGCTAATTCCCCTAACAGGCCACAAAGCCCTGCCCCACAGCCACCTTGTGGTCCCATTTGTTCTCAGAAGTGACAGCCTTCCAACCCATTCATTCATCTGTAGCAAGAGTTCAACAAGATGAGGTTGCTGTTATACATACACTAAGAACTAGGATGTTTCACATTTAGACTTACTACCTCCCTGTGCATGCCCATAGTGCCCAAAGGAGTAGCATGTACTAGGCCTTTCCAAAGTACATCTATGCCTGCTTGTGTGATGTGTTCAGTTGGGCCTGAGTCCTTTGAGACAGCATCTGTACATGATCCATAGTCCCTAGTAGATAATCAGCAGTGAAGAACATGCCAGAACAAACACTGCTCACCTCTCCCTCCAAACAGACAGGTGGACTGTCATTATTCATATCATACCTTACACCTGCTCCAGCAGATAATGAAACTCTTAATCGAGTTCAGGTCGCCTGTGTCAGAGGCAGGATAAAACTTCTGCTGGTATGCTTTATGTTACTGAGTGCACATGCTCTTGAAACAAGAGTGCTTCTGGAACTGTCAGCATTCTGTCTGGGAACTAAGTATGCTCAGTGTCAGTTTTTTTTTTTTTGGAAAGTTATGCTGAGAAAATATTTTGTATTGGGTTTGCAATGCTTTGCAGTACAGCTGCTTTTTAATGTATTATCTCTGTGTTGGATCCAGCCCAGAACATGTCATATTAGTGGTCTTTACAAAATGTTCACACATATTGAGAGATCCTCTAAATGAACAGCCATAACACAACAGCACACATTATAACTTCTTTCACTAAGTCACTAAACATATCACCACAAACAGTAGTATAAACACAGAGAAAGTAAACATTTTTGCAAGTGGAGAAGCCCCCTAAACTCCCTTGTGGATGTCTGCACTCCCACATCCCCACTATTTATAAATACCATCTCCAAAACTGTATACAGTAAACTCTCAGTTAACCGGCACTCATAGCTTCTGGTTGCTTGAGAGTTACTATTAAAAATAGGCCTGACTAATACTGTACCCTATACTATTTCTTTGGTTTGACTTGTTCGTAGGTTGGGCAGAGAGGGAATTTGTTCGTATCTTTCTTTTTAAAACTCTAAACCTCTAAAAACATAAGGTATGTTTCTGCGGGGGGGGGGGGGGGCAAAGTGCAATACATAAAAATTGTATTGTATTTCTTCCATATTTTTTTTTCTTGGTGCTTGAGTTCCAGTTAACTTGAGAGTTTACTGTAAATATAAAGAAAGTGAACAAGTTGCTGTTGAGTAACGCATCACAGTCTGTCCTACTTTAAACTTGTACAGTCTCTAATTCAGATGCAACAGTTTCTAAAACTACTGCTTAGTATAGCTGAGCAACACCAGTACTTGATAAAGGGTGGTCTAATGACTGAAACCATTGATGAGTAATTAATTAACTTAGCTACTGCTCTGATTTTCCATTCTGGCTTGGCTCTTAGTGGGCAGCTATGTAAGTTATCTCCTTCAAAAACTTTATGGGGGTCATAATAGAGGCCTAACAGGAGGGGGAAATCAACCTCTTAACCTAACAGGAGGGGGAATCAACTTATATTGCACAAGATTTTGCACTAGTTTTATACCAGGATGAATGTATTCTTAGTGTGTCAACTAAACTTGCAGTATCTCAGCTCTGGAACTCATTGCAAAGATATGGGTTTGTTCTTTCTTTTTTTTAAAAGGGCAGCAGTTAGTGCAATACATATATATATATATATATATATATATATATATATATATATATATATATATATACACATATGTGTGTGTGTGTGTGTGCATATATATATGTGTGCATATATATATATATATATATATATATATATATATATATACATATGTGTGTGTGTGCATATATATATATATATATATATATATATATATATATATATATATATATATACATATGTGTGTGTGTGTGCATATATATATATATATATATATATATATATATATATATAGCATCTATCCAGAGATTCACCGAATTGTGTATTTATATATTAGCCAGTCATGATCATGTTCAGTGAAATTAGATTTAATGTTCAGATAGTGTATACCCAACAAGAGGGTGCGTCTACTAATCAACTTAGTATGGTAACAAAGTTTTTTTTAAAACCAATCTGCCCTTCCTAGTTTCTTTATAGAAGACTGCTCAGGACTTTCAGCTTGTACCCTTCCATTTAGTGATCTGATAATTCCAACAGGATCTCTTCTTCCTTCACCAACTATTATATGTTTTCTTTTTTCTCATTCCATCCCAGCTCTCCAAATTACAGTACCACACTAAATACCAGGAGTCGATTACCTTAAACCTCAGTTTTCCCCCTACATATGGCATATATTTCTTTCCTTCTTGTTTATGTCATTAACACTTTAGATCTTCTATAAGTCTCTAGAAGACATCCACAGATATATCCATTCAACCTTCATTTGATTCATTTGACCAGTCTACCTGGTCCCTGCCCTTGACAAGTTCCTTATAGTTGCAGGCTGGTTACAGAGATCCTGCAAAACAAGGAATAATTTAACACCAGTGGGTTTTGCATGTGTGTGTGTGTGTGTGTGTGTGTGTGTGTGTGTGTGTGTGTGTGTGTGTGTGTGTGTGTGTGACAGAGAGAGAGAGAGAGAGAGAGAGAGAGAGATAGAGCATGCATGTTTGTGTGTGTGCGTGTATGTTTGTATGTGCATACATGCATGTGTGTGAACATGTGTGTATATGTTTGTTTAGGATGAACAACAGTGTTTCCGTTAATGACACAGCATTAAAATATGTTCTTATTCACAGTAGACATGATCAGCTCATTGACAGGCAATTGTATGTACTTGCCAAACTAATGAATGTCCATTTTGCTAAACATTTTCAATCTGTATCCCATGGTGTGAGTTGCACTAAGATATCTAGTCTAGACCTGTCTGCTATTGCAATCAGCTGGATATTTATTTAAACAATCAATAAATGAAAGTTTAGATCAATCATGCTGCCTGTCTTCTGACCCCATTAATGGAAGTCTACACCAAGAAATATTTCCTTGTCTCTTACAAATTAATAGCAGGATTACCATTAAATTACTTCTGGTTAAAATGAGCAATACTAAATACATGTTTTAATTGCTTCCCTGCAAGCAGTCAATATCTAATTTGTTGATCATTTACTCTGTCATCCCATTTCTTTGACTTTTCATTTCCTGACCTGTGTTTGATATGAAGGGCAGTAATTCTGCATTGTTTGTAATCTGATAGGATTCATGCAGATCAATGCAATACATTTTCCTTTGATCGTTAATAGCAGAACCTATACGATACATTATCCAGGTTCCATGGGAAACACACTAAATGAACTATATCTTTACTATCACTCAGGGCCATTTAGACACTCTGTATGGACCATCATCTCCCCATGACATAGCACCATGAAAAATGCACTTTATAACTGTTGCTCCTTTCCCCATGCCTGTATATTGTTGCATATTTAACCAAAGATTCAACCCAGGCATTGGACAAAGGAGCCCTCTACCCAATCATTGAATATGCCCTTGTATTGTTAACATCCACTTCTCAAACCATACCAGTTATAGAAACAAACCTTTAGATTCATAGTCGACTTACACAGCCATAAATATCACTATTCTACTCTTATCAAAACATTGTTTTGTTAGATTCAAGCGATGTTATAATTTATTGTTTTGTTCAAACCTTTATTTTTAAGGTACATATATTCTGTGTTGCATCTTTTCTCATTCAGATGTTTAAGGAGAACAGTACATCCCTCTTTATTTTCTCAGTTATGCTTGGTATCCCCTCTTACTCCCTCCTTGACAATACCAATTAATGTTCTATATATATATATATATATATATATATATATATATATATATATATATATAAAAAACACCTGAATCTCTGTCACAGCTACTATTAGATCAAAATGTTTCAGAATTACAACTGCCCTCAGAACCTTCATTAAAAATAAAGCACAGAGCAGAGATGCCTCCTTTGGCCCCAGACTTTACACTGGCGTCACTATGGTTATATCTCTGTCAGGTGAGCGATCACAAAATATACATTTTTGGGCCTCTCATTGATGAACATTATGGTTAATGCTCAGATTTATTTATTAAATGCTCTTTGCACTTGGAAATGTACATAAACTAAACATTTAGTTGCATTTATATTTCTTATTATAACTGTGTAGCAAGGCAGCAGTGTATAGTAGACTCCTATGACTTCCTTTATATCCCT
Source organism: Protopterus annectens (assembly GCF_019279795.1). Taxonomy (NCBI): domain Eukaryota; kingdom Metazoa; phylum Chordata; order Ceratodontiformes; family Protopteridae; genus Protopterus; species Protopterus annectens. The sequence continues at coordinate 219,414,752 of NC_056748.1, forward strand.
CAGTGCAAACACATTTAAAAAATCTTGGAGATGATAACATAAAGGGGATTGCAGGGGCTGACAGAGCTCCTACCACTTAATCCCCATTATTTATATCATAACACCAAATTAGGTTATCCAAAATAAGTCCAATGAACAAAACTTTTCAGTGCCTTTCTTCATTGAGCAACTGTGAATAGAAGGCTTAGCAATTCTGGAAACTTCTCGTTTGCAGGATTAATATACATCCATAACGTCAGTTAAAGAGAAACTGTTTCATTACTGCAAATGACTCTGGCAAGATAAACCAAAGACTCTTGCATTTCATATACTTCATGCCCTTATTATGTAGCCATCTTTGTCAATGACTTTATAATCACGTCTGTATTTTTGAGTTTCTTGTTTGGGAAGCAGAATAAACTTAGGGTAAGAGTTTAATCAGTTCTCTAATTAGCTGTACTTGTGACTCCATATATGGCTTTTCATTTGTTTAAGTTTGACAAGGTCAGAAGGTAAGGAGAAGTGGTTAGCAATGCAGTAATCTCTTAACATTCTGAATACGTTGCAAACATCATGGCTAATACAATCAATGCATATTTCTATCTGAGCTTCACTGTATCTATTTTAGGTGTGTGTGTGTGTGTGTGTGTGTGTGTGTGTGTGTGTGTGTGTGTGTGTGTGTGTGTGTGTGTGTGTGTGTGTGTATAAAACAGACTTACAAGCTACACTTGTAGTGGTTTCCTATAGAAAGCAGGAATCAGCCAGTTCAGCATTGGGAAGCTGAACTTGGTGAGTGGAATCACCAAAGAGTTAAGGCCCAGAGAACTGTAGAGAAGCCATAAGTGACACAACAAAGAACGTTGCTCCCTCTAATTTCCTTCCTATTTAAATGGAAATGAAGAAATATTTCACACAGGGATATGAATAGACAGAAGAGACTGAACAGTAAGATTCCAGTGAGCTTGGCAGCAAACCCACACAGACATATACACACTCATACAACAGGATATTATTGCACTTAAGCAAGCTCCCTACAGTAGCATAAGTGAAATACAAAATTAAAAATCATATTGAATAATTATCTAGATCCCTGAAATGATTACTCAATTGACTAGAATCTAAGTATTGTATTAAGATGATCAGTTTAGAGGAAAAGTAGCAGGATAACAATTTTCTTGTGTTTAAAAATGATCCTTTCTTCCTTTGACCCTCCCAGCCCAAATACATACCCAGACTACGAGCAATATGATCAGATACAGACTCCACAAATGTTTCCAGGGACTAACCAGTGCTTCCTGACATCAATTCCCATGTTGCAATGCAAGGTTCAGCAAGGGAATTAAATCACTCAAGCCTAAAAATGCAATGTTTGTATACTTCCAGTTCACACTCATACCACTTTATGGCGAGCAGAACTTTTTTGGATCTAGCTTCTTTAACTAAGCCGGTCACTAGCTAATAATACAAAGTTCTAGAAAGGGCAAGGAGTTATTAAGAAATGACACTAAGATTGTTAGTTTAGGATGCTATGCAGTGGCAAAGTTAATCTTTGTTGGCAACTTATTATTCATATTTTCATATTTATGTTCATATTTTCATAACTGAGAGACCTATATGTTATTGAGGTGTTTTGTGTTAAACATCAAAGTGGGAGACAGGACATACCTCAATGTCACTGTCAGTGCTGGTTTATATCACACTATACCTGAAATATTACTAGTTGTTGGCAAGTAATTATGAAAACAAGCAATATTTCCATATGTACTTAATACTTCATAAACCAAGTGACTTACAAACTGTTGCATGACATTACGTGAAACCTTAGATTGTGTTGAAGAAAACTGTCTTTAATATTTACACTGTAAGTTGCATATCTTGAGAGATACTCAGTATTATTTCTTTTTAATTATACAATTGAGCATATGTTATCATATCTCTATAAATATCTCAATAATCATGCACTTATAGAGAAATTTCTAGTTAACAAAAATGTTCTAACAACATATGTTTAAGTTATACATTTTTCAAGATATAAAAGTTTGTTTCTGAAAGTTTACAAAAATATAATTTGGGGTTTGTGTACATTTTAGTAAATCAGTATTTATAGAAAAGACACTCCCCAGGATTCATGAAGCCTCCGTGTAAGAGTTATAACTCTTACACGGAGGCTGCAGTTAAACGGAGTGATGTCAGCATGCTTTGCATATTCATGAGAGCATGCTGAATCACACCTAAGTCTAACACGGTCCGTGTAAGACAGTAGGGGGGCGTGTCCGTAGGCTGAGCCCTGCAAGCGGACACGCCCCCAGAAGTGTAAAAGTGCCCAAAGTAAACACCCACAACAGAGTCCACGGAAATGTGAATAAACACAACACAACACATGCCCCCACAGCCTATGAACATAAAATATATATAAATGAACATGTTATATATATTTTTTTAAATTGTAAAGATGTTTAACCGTGAGTGCGCTCGTTTGCTGGCGTGCGTAAGCGCAGCTACAGTTAGCAGTCAGTGGGAAAGCATATAAGAACTAAATATGCAAAATAAGCCAGGAAGCAATAGCGTAGCGGTAGAGATGTTGGCTGAAGAGCAGGCATTCATGGTTCGAGCCCCCACAACACCAATTTTTTTTTTTTTGCAAAATAAGCAGGAAACAAGTCCCTGACAAATATGTACACATAAAACCACAAGTTATGTAAAATGTAATGAAATAGCCCATTTATATTGAAGACATGTGAGGTAACAAAAGAAGAAAAAATGCCAGATATGCCCATAGCTGAGCTACAGTTTAACAGAGTGAGTGCGTGTGCCCGTAGATGAGCAGTGGTTTAACTAGTGCAAAATGAGTGCCCGTAGCTGAGCAGTAGTTTAACATGCTAAATCTATGTGCCCCTAACTGAGCTGAGCATAATATGCGTGCCGATAGCCAAATGAGGCTTAAAGCAGGACCCGCTTTGCCGAGCTGCGCACCGTGCAAACAAGCTAACCGACGGGCAACGTTGAGCAAGCCGTATCAAAACTGCCTTTACACAGACACACCCCTCAGCATGTCTAGACAGTCATGAAAAATAAAAAGCAGTGGCCAGGTTCGAACCCAGGATACTGTACACCATAGTCAAGGTACAGAACCACTAAGCCATGACAGCAGTACCTGTAAATGCAATAATAGCTAATATATAGGAATGAATACAAACTAGAGCATGACAATGCAGGTTTACTGAAGTTGATACAATTCCAAAATGGCCAATCACAGATATGTGGGAAAAATGGACTATATAAGCCCCATAGGCGGGAATACACAGCATAAACGATTGTAGAACTGACCTGCAGGCAGAATGACAGGAGTAGGAGAGGGTAGTCACTTTCGAGCACAGAGGTGGGGTGTTGAGGAGTCCAGGTACATGGTCTGGCTCCTAGTCCATAATCATGAGGCCCAACTCATGCAGGGCCAGGTCCTCTGGGGAGCATACAGGGCTGAGGCGTGGGACCGGTTGGCTCATGATCTCACCAGTGCCACAGGGATTCCAAGGACTGGTGAGCAGGTCCGTCACCACCATGCGGACCTGAAGAGACGCAAGCAGGACCAACTGAACCTTTGGATCCAGGAGGCCCGGCCAACACCCAACGCCCCACTACTGAGTAAGTAACATTTAATTATGTATGTAAGAAATTAAACTAGCTGATATTATGGAGATGTGTATTCCAATATTACTTCATTTATATTACAGCTGCAGGTGTCCGTTCTGTGAACCGCAGAGCCTATGGCGATAGGCTGGTGCGGTTGCACCACCAGGCAGGTCAGTAATCCACTACCAGTAACTGTAAAGAAATATAAAAGTATGACAGTCAGCAAAAGAGTGCAGTGTAGTCAGTAAGGATTAAAATCTGCAAGTAACAGTGTGAAAGTGTATGCAAGGATTGCTTGATTACAAAAGTGTGTTCCAGCCTGTAAGTTTAACCTAAACATGAAACTGTCGACATATATTCTGAAATAAAAATGCCCTGCCTGTAAGAAAATAGTACACAACCTGCAGCAGGCTGAAAAGTATAGCTGCAGAAGATGATGAAATCACATGTGTGAAATATATCCCTGTGGAAATACTGAAACATGACAGAAGTGAGACTGCTGGAAAGGATTGTAATAACTACTGGTAAAACATGTCAATAAAGCCTAGAAGTACCATCCTGAATAGTAAAATGAAAGCAAGTGAGAGAGTGTGAGAAAGTGTCATGAATCCAGCAATACAGTAGTAATAACCCCTGAATGAAGTATACTGCAGTCAAGACAGAATGAAATGCATGTGAGATTCAAAACCAAACAGCAAAATCTGTTCAAAGTGTTGCTGCATCTGGAATGTGTATCCCAAAATCAGGATATGTCGCTCTCAGTCTGCAATATGCAGATAGGATGTTTGTCTGATATACCAAACATCCACACTTGTCTACAGCGATATAAAGCAAATGTAGCAGGATGATGTAGCTGAACAAAGCTAGATATGAATGTGTATGAAGAACCATAAAATGTATATTGATGTTGCAGTAACAGTCCTATCACCAAGTTGAAATAGTTATCATATAGGAAACTGTAGTTAGAACAGTAGTGTGTATATAACTGTAGCTATTAGAAATGTACAGCATATGTATTGTTATTCGAAGGTGTTAATATTACTTTCTTCACCCCACCCTATAACCACATATAACCCATTCCATGTGAAAATGGTATGTGCAATCACAATTAACACCCCTGGACGTTTGTCCTGTTGGGTCATATATATTTGCATGTCTGTTGATGCATCTGTCCTGTTCATACATCCACACCTGATGGCCTGTTGCCATCAATTAACCCTGCATGTTGTTGGACTGTGTATTTCTGTTCAAATTATGCATGTGTTATGCACGCTGTTCAATGGTGTGAATATCTGGGTGTTTGGTTAATGGGAATACTAATGCATGCTGTTACAACTAATTGTGAATGGTATTATATGTCACTAACCCAAACTGTCATGACATAATGCAAAACATAGTACGACAGGGAAGGCGGGTTCCAGCGGACCCACCTCTCCCACCTCAGCTGGCGAGTGCACCTGGCACTAGTGCCGAGTCCGGACCCTCCTCCGGTGGCCCTGTGCCACCTGCGGGTGGAAGTGCTGCAGGGGATGGGGCTCACCCCCCCCTCTGCAAGTGTGGCCGGAGGAGTACCACCACTCACCCTCCGTAGCGTCCGGACTGTGGTGCGTAGGGAGATTCGGGACTCTGTTCTCGAGCCCCTACGCCAGCTCGAGGCACGGGTGGCGCAGCTAACGGGCATGCCTGTTGCCCCGCCTACACAGCCCCCCAGCACAGCCCCATCCTGGGCAGTGAAGGAACAGTGGCAACTGCCTATGGGTGTGGATATCAGTTCCACTGTTGCCATCTGTGGGCTCATGGGCTCTGGATATCCATACCTCCGTCCCCGTCAATTGTGTAACCCCCCCACACGTGTCATATACCGCCCCTGTATGCGTCTTGTTTGTCTTGTCTGTTTACCTACCCAACCTACCTCCCCAGCTGTACCGACGTCCTTCACCTGACATACCACTCTCACCTGACAAAAAAAAAGGGCACTCTGTACCCACAAAAAAATTATGCCCCATACATAGCTGCCCATTCCGCACACATGTCTACTGGACATGGAACCTATCAATTACAATTGGCTGTACAACAAGTATTATTGTTGTCCTGACACCTCTCTCAGGAGTGGAAGGTTTCAAATGTCACACCAAATTACATACATATGCACAGCTGTTGCTGATGAAGAAATGGGCAGCTATGGGCCTTACCTACATCCCTCCTGCACATCCCAAGCTTGTTTCCCTACTGTCTTACCCTCTTTGTGACCCCTTTTTCACCACTTTCCTGTCTCCCAATTTTCTTTTCTTTCAAAGAAAATAGCGCGGGTGTGCGCAAGAGTAAGCACGTTTAAGCGGTTGTAAGTGGGTGTGCGCGGAGCTAACCGCCAGTGCGCATGCGTGAGCTCCGCGCAAACCAGCACTAACCCGGTTACAACTGCTTAAAAGTGCCTTAGTCACTTTGATTGACAGGCCCTGTACTCAGTTCGAAAGCAAAATAAAATCCCACTGTGAGTCCTGAACCCAGGACCTTGGAAACAGTAGTCTGCATGACTTACCACTAAGCCATGACTCTTATACAAGAACATTGTGCTAAAATAAATATATCATGTAATAGTAGGAATGAATGTAAAGGGAATATAGATGTGTAGTACACAAAGCATGCCATTTAGAATTACTATCAAAACTAATGGATTTCCATAATAGTAGTGTGTGAACAGAAACAGCCATGCTAGTTGGAAGCTAGTACGTAATAATGTCACTATAGCACCTTGCAAGCCACACACATACTCACAGCAGGATAAGCACTGCCCATACCCCACAACCTCTTACAGGAACACATCTGGACCAAGTAATAAAATATGTGGAGCAAAAGCCCAAAACCAGGGACACATTACAAATAATGTTACAACAAACGCAGACAGTTCAGAGAGTAACAGGGTCTGCACTTTGTGGGATGTTTGGAAGGGTATGCAGTCTGAAACTTGAATGTTTGTCACCATATTCTGGCTTGAGCCCAGAGTGACTTGCCAGAAAAAGGTGTGCATGAGATATTGACCAAAATACGAGGCAGAAATGTGGACAACCTGCAAATATCTGTACACATGATGGGTCTGACACCACCATATTTGAATAGTTAAGAGCCTAGACATAGCAACAGTGAATGACTTACAGGGATGCCCCACAGACCCCATGTGAAATGTACAAACAGTAGGCAGAAAGGTGTAACACATGCAATGGTAACTATGGAGTCCTGAAAGTATTCATCACTTGCATGGCAGAAAAAGTGTAGTAATACATATGCTCATGCTAACCCACAGTCACAACTGCAGCATACCAGACATTTTAATGGGTGTACCCCACTGATATGTACCATTCCATGAGGCACATAACGGATGAACCTGAAAGTCTCTGGGGCCTGCTCAGCAGCATACTCAAATACCCTAATAGATGTCAAGGCCCACACCATGGCCAGACCACACTGCATGCTGTAACACCCTAGCAGATATAGCAAGCATTCCAAGGTGTGAATGTACATGGAAAATAGGAAAGCTACAGCAGCACACTACAGTCAAGACACCTAGCAGGCATACAAGTAATGACTGTAAAGGGCAACTATTGAAGCCTTAGCAACAAAGTGCAAGCAAAAGTGAAAGGAAAGCACACACACACACACATTAACAGTAGTAGTAGTTGTAGGTGTCAGTGTACATACACAGTTAGTACAGGAAACTGAAGAAATGAATGGATGAATGTTAATCTACAACACACCTGGAAATATGAGAGAGATACCAACCTTTACACTCACAGAACATTGTCCACAGCATAACAGCATGGTCCCTGGCCTTAAAATCTGAAAGGGCTATGCCTATCTCACATACCTTTTTATAGCACTGTTCTGAAATCACAGTGAGAACTGCAATCAGTACACAACTGGCTGCATGCAATTAGCAAATGCTGGCTAACAATTGGTGCAGAGGCCATCACATGGGCATATGCAGATACCTACAAAAGTATGCTGTACTCCCAGTCCACACATGCAATACCTTCATTGCACCCTGAGAAGGACGTGAGAGACAGACAGAGAGAGAGAGAGAGAGAGAGAGAGAGAGACAGAGACAGAGAAAACTGCAATTAAGCAGACACAAACAAATTGCTCAGCAACAGCTACCTGAAAGCTGACAACTGGGAAGTGGAGCAGCAGGACAGAGAACCAGACGGCAACACAAGCAGCTGTGACAAACACAGGTAATGTAAAGTAGTACTATAAAGGTCTACATACTGTGAACCCTCCATATGTGTCACGAAGTCTCCAAGACTATTAGTCTGAAGAAGCCTACGGGTGAAAGCGCTTACTTTATGTGCAATAAAGAAGTTTTATACTAACTCTTGGAGACTTCGTACCTACACTTTTTGGCATACATATCTGGACCTGTGCTTTTTATTGGAGAACATCTGCCATTTGTGTTCCTGTGTATGCTCTGGCGTTTTACTTTCCTATTTTGTGTATACAGTATGGTAGACAAATATGTTGATATACCTGTCTAACATATGGATACGTATGTATGTCAACATATGTATGTGTATATATATATATATATATATATATATATATATATATATATATATATATATATATATATATGATATGCATATATGTATACATACATAGAGAGAGAGATGTAGGAATACATAGACAGATGTAGATAGAATATTGTACAAACATATCTATGTAATGCACACATACAGATATAGATATATGTAGATACATATACATAGACAGACTGATCTGACTACCTACAGGTATGACTGTATATGACGACCTGCAACACAGCCTGTCCCACCCCCTCTGTCACTCACACCCCTCTGTGCCCCCCCCTCCACATCTATAGCAATATATGTACATCAATATATATATGTGTATATGTATACGGACATATATATATATATATATATATATATATATATATATATATATATATACATATAGATATATCTATATACATATATATATATATATATATATATATATATATATATATAGAGAGAGAGAGAGAGAGAGAGAGATGTATATAAAGTCTGAGTGAGGCACATGTGTACAGATGTATTGCAACAGGTGCCTGGTGACAAAGGCATGGAGTGAACACCAGTGTCAAAACCGGAGTACCATACCACATTCCAGATCCCCTACACCAGTAACCACCTGATATGTGATTGGCTGCCCACCACTGCATGTGTCAGGGGTGAACAGGGTCATAAATGTGTACAATTGTGGCCCCAATGATATTCACAATGGCACACTATCCCTGGAATACCTGCACATGGTATGTGTCAGCGGACATGGTGTGTCAGCTATGGACATGTAGGTTGGTGTACCCCTCCACACCACATAATGGATGCCATGGTATGGACCTCACATGACAGCTACAGATATGGAGAAGGACACAGTGACATGTACAACACTGTGACAATGCACTCAAACACATTACCAATGCACAGTGACTGACAACACCACAGAGTACACATATGCTACCCACATAGAGGTTACCACTCCCGGATTTACATATGTAAGACACACCCATGACAGATGTCCAACAACCATAGTAACACCTCACACCATCCACAACCTAAATGTCTGCTGTGTGTCGTCCATGCCACTGCAATAGAGTGCACATGTGGAGGTAAGAGTTCCTACCCACAGATAAGACATACCCTGCAATAAATCACACAGTGTTAAGAAGCAAGACTCCCCATGAGTACATGTCACACATACCCCTGCTGAATGTTAGTCAGATAGGTAATATGCCATATGAGTCACCCTGTGTAACTGTGTGACAGCAGCAGGTACCATCACACCACATGTGTCACAATGGTCAGGGTAGCAGAACAGTACGCTGCTGTAGTCCCAGGGGCAATATCATATTGTATAGTATTGTATTGTAATGTAATGTATTGTGTTGTATTGTATTGGTATGTTGAGGTGCCTCCTTCGTGGAGTGGAACCACTGCTGCTGTGCCAGTGTACAGGTACATATCCTGCAGTCAGGCTAGTGTTACATAGCACTTCTATATGTGTGTTTAGCTCCTGTCAGAGTTTATGTAGCATGCAACTGGGGATACCATCAGGTCCCATTCATGTTGTGTATTCTGCTGTCCTGAGGGTGGCTCTCACCTGGACATCTGTGATGACAGGGAGGTTACAGTCAGCTGGGATAACTATGCCTTATTTTGGGGGAGAGGGCGGGTGACACCTGCACTGAACCTGTCTGCCACAATGTTGTCGATATCTGTGGTGTCAGTGAAATATTTGTTGTTGTGTACTACCTATGGGCATAGAGGATGGATCCTGACCAGGTTGCTAACATAACTGAAGAAGGCCTTCTGGTTATCTGTAGTGTCCCTCTTGATTTCCCTCTCAAAGTTGCCCATGGATTTTGTATGATGGAAAATAGATCCTTACTAGTGCTGCTCAGACATGCCCTCCCTTTATGGAATTATGCTCTGTCTTGCAGTAGCTTCCATCTTCTGTAATACAATCTGTCTATGGCAGGGGTCCACCAGACAGGATGCTGTCCCTTTGTGGAGAGTGTCTTGGTCATATATGGGATTGCATGATCCATGCATTCTCGGAGATGTCTGTAGAAAGCAATTGTGTAGGGGTCAGCATTGTGGGTTGTATCTGCCACTGGCCCAGTGGGCTGAAAGGATACCATGTCACTGTTACAAAGTGTAAAGTTTGTATCTGTAATGTTATGCACTATAGTCGTTTGTGCTGGTGGTGGAGGTGGGATATGTATATCCAGGGCAATCAGTGTGTGGTCAGCTCACAGTAGTTGATGATGTAGGCCATACAGTACCTAGATACAAACCCCCAGAGTGAGGAGGTGCTCTTGACCTGAATCAATGTTCTGACTGCTGGGGTTTGGTAGTATGTCGTATGCAGTGTGCCAGGTACTGTTGCACAGTTGCTGGCTGAGCACTGATACCTGGCCATCTACATGTGTATCCACCAATATACAGACAGATGCTACATATGTGAGATATGTTGTATCATAACAGTCGAGTAGCATGTGTAGTATGTGTGCCAAATTCTGCTGACATATATTGCTGATACCAGGTTATTTTCTTTCTCAGGTACATGGCCCACCTGCGGAATCCCACCTACTCCACAGCTGAGGATGAGGAGATACACCAGAGCCTGGTGCGGGATTATGCAATACTCTTTTCCCGCACCAGCCAGAATCAGCAGGAGAGGGCTGCACTGTGGCAAGACCTTGTCCGTCGGGTAAATGACATAGGCACGCATAATAGGACATATGAGCAGGTACGACATCACTGCAGTGATTTAATCAGACATGTCCGTCAGCGCATCGGATATCCACAGGCAACAGGTCGCCACAGGTGGTGGGGTGGCTACACATCCCCCACTCACCAGACTGGAGGGACTACTCATGAGTGTAGTGGCTCCAGTCCGCCAGCAACAACAACAGCAGCAGACATGCATTATGATGGAGGCTGGAGCCACGCAGCAGCAAGACAGTGAACGTGCAGGTAATATGCCATATGTATAGTTGGCTGTTGTGTACACTGGTAGTTAATGCATATGTGAGGTGTGTCCTTGGTTTGTAGCTGTCACCATAGTATTTAATGTGCAAGTGTGATATCCTCAATATTAGCAGCTGACCTGTGAAAGGCGACTGTTGTACTACTGACCTGTATCATACTCAGTAACAATGGCACAGTTGTGCCCACTGACATTAGTTTCTTCACATCTGCAGGACCCTCTGGTATAACAGCAATGCAGCCTATCCATGCTGGTGAGTGTGTATTAACAATTCCTGTAATAGTGTTGATAGTAATAGTACTATCTGGCTCACTTAGTAGTGCTCTTTGTATGCATGTAGGTGTGTCTGTGTCTGTGTGTTGATATCACGCATACTGAGTACTGTACAATTGTGTGAAACTGTGTGCATGTGTGCATGTGTGCACCTGTGCATGTGTGCACCTGTGCACCTGTGCATGTGTGCACCTGTGCATGTGTGCATGTGTGCACCTGTGCATGTGTGCATGTGTGCACCTGTGCATGTGTGCACGTGTGCATGTGTGCACGTGTGCATGTATGCACGTGTGCATGTGTGCATGTGTGCACCTGTGCATGTGTGCACCTGTGCATGTGTGCATCACTGGTAATGTGTAGACATTGTAAACTGTGTTTCCTGTTTCCCTCCCACAGGTTCTGTTGCTGCTCTGGTGTCATGTAGCAGGGAACCTGAGTCAGGTGCCGTGGGTACTGATAATGATGACATCTGTGTAATGGCACAGGAAAGTATGCCAGGGTCCGCCATTGGTCAGCCGATTGACAGTACACAGCTGTCGACCCCATCAATGCGCACAGTTATCCTGCCAATACACCCTTTGTCACCAATGTCCCTAAGTGATGGACAGCATACAGTGGGCATTGACCAGGGTAATGTGGTATCTGTGGCACATGCCTCCCCACACAGCAGCCATGGGCATGGCCCAGAGATGGTACCACACAGACAGATGTCCAGGGGTTCTCGTGGGAGCATCCGTGGGCGTACTGCCCCTGTCAGACGTGCCCACAGAGGTCTTACAACCTCAGCTATGTTCTCGGGCTGTCATGCAGGCACAGTCACGTATGGAACGGTACACCAGACAGGGTCTGAGGGAGCTGACAGCATGTTGCACAGCCATGACTGACGGTATGCGTGACATTGCGGCTGCCATCCGTGATTTCACTGATGTCATAGAAAGACGTTGTGGGGACATATTAGACCGGTTCCACAACTACATGTCCATGAGCCAGGGCGATGGTGGGCGGTTGAGGCATCGATGTGGCCGTATGCCAGCAACAGCAGCAGCTGGCAGTCGTCGCGGACGACTACATGGCCGCGGCCGCCCCCGTAGTGCCAGCAGCAGCCCCAGCAATGCTGGGTCTGTGCTGTCATCAGACCGCCCCAGGAGACCACGTGCACGTGGCTCTGGCCAGGCCCAACAGGGATCTGTGTCCAGTCAATGAACACCTGCTTCTGATGACAGTACCCAGTCTGGGTTGGTACTGGATACGGTCCGTAGCACCCCTGCAAGGCACAGGTACGTGTCCGTGGCCAGAGACACTGATCTGTATGACCTGGCAGGTACAGTCTGTGGCTGTCCACAAACACCAGTATATGGCAGCCATGAGGTGGAACTGTGTGCATCCATACACACATGCAAATTGACAACACCTAGGGCTACCGCATACACGCACACACTGCATCAACATTGCCCCACCTTCTACTGCTGTCCCTCACCAACACACATACACATACATGTCAATCGGTGGTATCGGTGGCTGACTCAGGCATACCAAGTTCACACCCTGTGCATATGATGAAACTGTGCCACCTCCTGCAATCTGTAACAACTGTGCAGGTACAGGTTAACATGTTGCTGATGCACAGGGTGACCACATAGATGTGTAGTAATAGTATCATGTTGTTAACAGTACTGTGTGCTGAATTAATTGTGGGTATATCACAGCATGCCTGATGCAGTAAGTGTGTGATTGTCATGTCCTGTTGTCTACACCCATGGTAAGTACCATAGTGTATCATCTGCACATGTTGGCATACTGGTGGTAATGATGTCAACAGAAGGCTACATACATAGGTAGCACAGGGATAGGGTAATGAATGTAGTAATACACAATGATGGACATGTAAATTGCAAGTGGCATGTTGCCCACACTGGACTCTGCAATGCAGATGTTTGAGGATGTTGATATGTGTGCAGTACTACACGACTGGTACAGGACACACAGGAGCACCCTAGCACTGCATGCTCACATCTCATACCATGCTAGACAGCCCCAACACACATAACTAACTGTCACAGGAGGGAGAGTCCCCATATATGTCAGGGATACTGTGGTGGCAGGCCAGGTAGCATACATCCTACTAAGTATGGAACCACTGAGTGAAGGCTCAGTGTCTGTTATTTGACATGTGTATTACTGCAGGTATGAGCACATGGGTTTCCATCCAGTTATTGTACATCCTGACAGTACATGGTCTGTACACTTGTGTGCACTGAGACTGGACCCTAGCCATCTGACCCGTGTATTTCCATGTACATGTGCATAGTGCCTGCATATTTGCAGTGTTACCTACTGGAACTGGTACAGCTTGTTTGCTGTACAATGGACTACATGCAGCCCTGTTTACTGTAGCTTTGTTTGCATGCATGTTTGCTTGCAATTACCCTGGAATACTGATCACACCTGCAATGCATAGTTATAGAGCTTCTGTGGACTCCTAGTGCCATCTGCATAGCTTACTATATGTATGTCCATGTCCCACTTGACAAGATGTCACTGTTTGTCCTGTTCACATGTACATTGCCTGTGACACAGTGCATATGACTTACCTGGCATGTGTCCACGTGAGCAGTCATATATGCTACTGCTAACTAATCACAGGCACCACACCTTCACATATTCATCTTCTGTTGAACTACCTGCTTTGCTAGGGACGGCCTGCACCTGTCACCCCTGGGCTTTCAGATATTGGCAAAGGCTCTTGCTACCCCCATAGTGCCTATGATAGGCAGGGCTCAAATGACAAACCCACCTTCATAGGTATCACAAGGGATAAGAAACTAAGAGTAATGCTACCCAACGCCAGAAGTCTAAACCTCCAGATGCATGCACCCAAAACACTCCTTGGCATGGAGAACATCGATATCTGTGCAGTAACAGATGCCTGGTTCAGGGCTACTGAGAGCACACCAGCACTACCAGGTTTAACCCGGTTGATTTCTTTGAAACAGTCACCAAGGCCATTGACGAGGGAAGGTGGTTCACACAGCCTACCTGGACCTTGCAAAGCCTTCACAACAATACCCCACTTGGGCATTCTAGAGAAGCTCACCAGCTTAAATATAAGCCCCTATGTCACTAGATGGATTGCACAGTGGCTCAAGGACAGAACCCACATGGTTAGCATTGCTGGAGCCATGCCAGACTCCAAACCAGTTACGAGTTGTGTCCCACAAGGCTCAGTCCTGGGACCTCTCTTGTTTGGTATATATTTATTGGAGGTACAGGCCAACACGGACGGACTGTGGCTGACCAAATATGCAGATGACTGTGAACTGGCCACCATAATCGACTCTCCAGCCGACACAAGCATCTTCCAAAGGGGCATCATAGAAACAGACAACTTGTGCCAGAGCCATGGCCTTCAGCTGAACAGTGTTTAGAAAGGGGAATGTGCATCCTGTAGTCTGTTCACCTAGTTGCCAAAAGGGACATTGTCCTCACACACACTAACCCCCCTCAGCCAAAAACACACACTTGCCAATTGCAGGATTCAAACCCCTATCTGACTATGTTATGACACTCGAGACGGACACATTAGTAGAGTGTGCTATTCGCATTACTGGGAGGTTTCCCTTCTCTTGCTGTACTTATAGGGTGCTGACATCATCAGTGTTTAGAAAGGGAAATGTGCATCCTGTAGTCTGTTCTCCTAGTTGCCAAAAGGGACATTTCTCTCCCACAGACTTACACACACACCAACCCCACTCACACACACACACACACACTGAGCATTTGCAGGATTCAAACCCCTACCTAACTATGTTATGACACTTGTGACGGACGCATTAGCAGAGCGCTATTCGCATTACTGGGAAGTTTCTTTTCTCCTGCTGTACTTATAGGGTGCTGACATCATCGGTGTTTAGAAAGGGGAATGTGCATCCTGTGGGGAGGCAGACACCAAGCACACTCTGGCTAAGCTGTCATTCCCTAGGGCAAACAGCCTAGTGTTGACCTCTACACCCATATGTTTAATTGTCAAATGCACATTATTTGTTGCTGATAGACTGTTTGCACATCTTTATTGCCATAGCATTCCCTGGTTGTATGAACAACTTGTGCATCTGTGGAAGATGTTTGCATATGGGAGGGATCCACTATATCACGTATGTCTCTGTAGTCATTTAACTGTGTGCACTGGGCAGACTGCTGTAATGTGGTTGGTTCCTGGAATAACACATAAAAATACCAGATATGTATGTCCAACTGCTAAACTGAGATTTGGCCTAAGTGTGTGAGCATGCCCAGTTCAGCCTTCCCATGGCATGTTGTCTGACATATGTCTCATTTATCAAAGTGTGTGAGCATGCCCAGTGTGAGCATTCCATATGTTGGACTCTGCAGCCCACCACATTTGTGGATGAGTGTGAACTTCAACAAATATCACCCGTTTATGGTTGTGTGTTGTGTGTCATGTTGTGTAGTTACTGTACAACTGCTTTGTGTGTGAACACAACAGGATTATACTGTGCCTGCAGTGTTTGCATGGGATACTTTGCATACAGTTGTCAACATCCTTTCACACTGACCTAACACTGTAGTACTGTATAGTGTACTGGTAGTACTTTGACTGTGGTGGACAGTATCCTTGGCTTTAGTGCTATCACTGCTTTACATTTCGATAGTGGGCACAACAGCCTGATTAGGGGCCAGTTGTGTACATCTGACCATGTTGCATTCTGTTCAGATATGAACTACTTAAACCAGGCTTGTCCAACATTGGTAGTGGTATTCCACAACATAGGTGTACATTTGCAAACACTAGCGATGTGCCCTAGTCCATGTCTAATGCTAGTTGGAGAGTGTGTTTGTCCTTCAACACACATTGTAAGTGGAGTTTGCCATGACATATGTCATGGTTAGTATACTGTGCCTCTGTCTACCTGTGACATGACAGTGATACCCAGGATAAAGCTACCATCTCCCATCCACTCATCAAGATTCCTATTGAGGAAGATTGATAAGTGACTCTATGGGTAGCCTGTACTGGGGTTCACTCATGGGTGGGGTGGCTTCTGTGTTATGGATCACGCAGTACAGCTTGTCCTATGTAAGTCAGTGCTGGGGTTCAGGTCTCTCATGTGCATAGCTCACTGCCATTCAGATTGTACAAGGTGCAGCATGTTT
The DNA here is from genome assembly GCF_019279795.1 of Protopterus annectens. Taxonomy (NCBI): domain Eukaryota; kingdom Metazoa; phylum Chordata; order Ceratodontiformes; family Protopteridae; genus Protopterus; species Protopterus annectens. The sequence continues at coordinate 219,431,351 of NC_056748.1, forward strand.
ATTGATACCAGCAACACAGGCAACACATGGCATCTGTGCAAGCTCTTTGATACTCCTGGTGAGGTACTGTTGGGGACTTTACGGTTGATGGAGGTGTCTGCTGAGGTACATCCCACAGGGGCTATTGTAGTCAATTGTACCGCTGATGAAGGATGACTGCAGAGCCACAATGACCTCCCCTTATCTAGATCTGACAACCTTCATGATTAGGTGGGTATATGGTATGTTTCTGTAAACACTACAGCACATGTTTGTCCAATGCAGGATATCTATCACCTTGTGTCCCCAGGTCTCTCATTACATGTTAACTACATAATGGGTTAACACCTATGTGGTAATTGGTGGGCACTTACTGTATATCCACGGGGGTTGACTATACACGTTTCTGCAGTTAGCTTGCTGACATGGCTATGGCACCAGTTGTCTGTTTCTATGTGGCCCTTTTGTGGGATGCTTGTGTCAGCTGGTGGATCATATGTGGTGAGCAGTTTGTAGTCCTCTGCAAACATGTTCGGACACAGTCCTTCCATGTTTGCCTGTACCTATGGGACATATATACCAGACGAGGGAGATCCCAGGACAAAGCCTTGTGGGATGCCAGTTATATCTGGTTTGTAGTCTGACATGGCTGCAGCATGTCTGTTCTGTCCTTGGTTCATAGGTTCATAGGTTGGTACTAGGCTATCAGCCCTAGGGCCTATACAAGCCTAGCCATAACAATTCCCTGGCTATTTCTTCCCACATTATTTACTTTCCTGGACCCCTGTCTAGCAGGGCGACTGACGTGATCCCTGGGGTGAATTTCCTTTCTCCCATCCAATCGTCAAGGTTCTTCTTGAAGAGGTCCAAAGAGGCACTCTGCTTGACATGTATGGGCAATCTATTCCAGAGTCTGGGGAGTCTCTGGGTCAGGAACCTATCCCTCCAACATGTTTTGTTTATTGTGATGACAAGGTTTAGATCCCTGGAGCGTGTAGCTCTGAGGGATTGGGATTTCTTTAAGTGTAGCATGTCCAACAGCTCTGGGTTTGACATGGCCTTGTATGTTAAGCAGAGATCGCCTCTGAGTAGACGATCTGGTCTGGTTTGCAACCCCTCTACTGACATGTGGGTTTATATTTAAGCTGGTGAGCTTATCTATAATGAACACGTAGGGTATTGTATAGAAGCCTTTGCAAGGTCCAGCTACGCTGTGTGGACCACATTGCCCTCATCAATGACCTTAATGACTGTTTCAATTGAGTCAAACATGTTTAGGGGCAGGATCTGCACTTGAGAAAGCCACACTGGGTAGGGTCCGGTGTCAGTAGGTCCCCAATATCTTTATGTCTGTGGTACATGCTGATCCTTTCCATAGCTGTGCAGACCGAGCTTCTCAGGATTCTGGGGTAGTAGTTTTCAGTATCCATTCAGGCAACACCTTTGTTGAGAAGGACCACTGTTGTTGTACACTGCTCTTTGGGTACATATTCTGTGGTAAGGCTGACATTGAGCAGTAGTGTGGTTTGGCATTCCATTCATCTTGGAGTCCATGTTGCACTAAGCCCAGGACACCATCTCATACCATTGCTGCTGTGTGTTTTGCTTTGTAGATGTTGGCTGTTACCTCAGCATCTGCAATGTCAGGGGGACAGCAGTCTGCTGGGATAGATATTCTGCTTTGGGGTTGCACTGCACCTGTCAGGATGTATGTTGGCAATATGTGTGTGTGTTTGTGATATTTGTGTGATTCAGGGCATATCTGTGAATTCCCAACATGGTTTCTACCATCAGTTGTGAAAGCCTTGGGATTATCCTTAGTGTCCTGTACAATTTGTATCTTCATAGTTTCATAGGTTCATACTAGGCTATCCACCCTAGGGCATTTGTTAGCCTAGCCAGAGTGTGTGTGGCTTTTGCCACCCCTTGCTATGTGAATATTATGGCCATTTATGATTTGTTTTGCTGTGCCTCTGTCTGGACATGACACAGTGAAGACCCCCAGTGTAACTCTACAATCATCCATCCACTTGGCAAGATTCCTGTTGAAGACTGTCAGTGAGGGGCTCTGCCTAACATGGAGTGAGATTCTGGTCCAGGGTGTGGGGAGCCTCTGGATTATGTATCTGTCCCACCAGCACATCCTATTTCATTATTTGTTGAGGTTGACATCTCTCACTCTCACAGCTCCGATGGATTTGAGTTTTCTGGGGTGGAGCATGTCCATTACTCCTGTGTTGGGCATGGCCTTCTACAACAGGCATGCAATGCCTCTGTGTAGGCAGTATGTGACTGCATTCAGCTGGGGTGTCTACAGCCAGGCAGCATATGACATATATTTGAGACCCTTTATCCTCTTGGTGAGGTACCTTTGAGGTCTTTCTAACTGCTGCAGGTGTCAGGTAAGGTACATCCCATATGAGGCATTGTACTAGATTATGGGTGTGATTAGAGAACAGTATAGGGGCACAATGACCTCTGTTGACGTAGATGTGAATCCTTTCCTGATACGGTGTCAAATGTAGACAGTCTTCCTAGCCACATTGGCAATGTGGGTGTCACATAACAGGTTACTGTCCACTTGTGTCCCTAGGTCCCTGGTTACTCCTTCCATACATAATGGTTTACCATCGATGTGGTAATTTGTGGTACCTTGTTTGGTATTTGGTGGGACATTCATACTGTCCAGTGTATTCAGGACAGCTGGGTGGGGTTCCTGTGTGTGAGAGTGTGGTCTGTAGCATGCTACAGACTGTACAGCAGTCTTGCCTACAGTTAGTTGCACATGGGTGGACTCCAATGCCTTGTGCATTGTCAGTTACCTGGACGTATGGGTGTCTGTGCTGACTATGGATACTCACCCTCCTTTTATGTTTTGTTCCAGGTTTTGGGGCCATGACACATGATACATGGTATAACCTGGTAGTGCTGGTGTGCTGTCAGGAGGCTTGCAGTAGGTTTCTGTCACTGCACAGACATCGATGTTCTCCATACTGGGGATGGCCTTGGGAGCATGCATATTGGGGTTTACACATCTGGCATTGATCAGCATTTCCCTTATGTTTCTTTCCACTTATGTTTTCTAGGGTGGTGGGTCAGTCTTTTCAGCCTTGCCTACAAAAGGCTCTATGGAGGTGGCAAAGGCCTTATCCAATATTCAGACGCCCAGGGGTAACAGGTGCAAGCCATCCCAAGAACAGCTGCGTGGCTTGTCAAGCATGACATCCCAAGCAGACAGACATTGGATCCCCTTGGAATGACACCAGTAAGTGTGCCACTTGCTATGACTGATCATTCCGTGTTTGTACTGTGGCATTATTCTTGGTAAGGGTAGGATGCTGCAAACGGTGAGTGTCATATCGGCCTGGACTACATAATCAGAGAGCTCATCTATGTCTCTTTTCATGTAGTCTAGGGAGGTACATCTCAGGTCATTCACACCAGCATGGACTATGACTGCATCATATTTCTACTTGCTTTGGAGTGACCTGCATACTTCTGTTATGTGGCATATTGTGGCAGCCTACAGGCAGCTTACTGTACACTTTCCCTTGTTCAGTCTGGTGTGCGGGACAGCAGTGTGTCTGACTATGGAGTCACCTATTACAACTGTATCAGGCATGTTGTTTCTCCTTCTGGCCTGTGACTGTTTGGCACACCAGCTTTGTGTACTATGTGTTGCATGTGCTATGTTTGGAGGTTGTTTGATTGGGTGTCTGCTTTAGAGGCCTCTGTTGGTGTGCTGTGTTTGTAATTTGTGTCTCCGGGAATGTTTTTCTGTGTTTATGTGTCTGGTTTGCAGTTGTGATAGGTCTATGTGGGACTGTGTTTGTGGTGTGTGTGGTTACCTTCTCCTCCTGACTAGTTTTGGGAGTACTGAATTGAGGGAGCTCAGCCTCCAGTTTGGATAGATGGTTGCATCTCTCACATATATTTGTATTTCTTGGGTGGAGTTGGGGGTTGTCTGTGTACTTGGGGCAGGTGTAACATTGCCTCAGGATTCACAGATTTAACTTGTTGTGACTGGCCTTAGTGGATTGTATGTGTGGACAGATTTTATTGCCATACTACTGATCAGTGATTACTTCATTGTTTATGTTTGCTCTATCATGTAGTAGCTTCCTCATTCTCTTGCATGGTTTGGTTATGGCTGGTGTCCACCATGCCAGATTCCTGCATGTATGGCGTTGTGTCTTGTTTTAATTTAGGATTGCATAATCCAAGCATTCCTGGCAGTGTTCATGGAATGGCTGTATTACAGGTTCTGAGGTGTGGCCCATATTTTGCACCTGCACAGGACCTTTAATGGATTCCACATCAGTTTGGAGGAGTGCAAATATTGCTTAACACATGTTTTCCACTGTGGTTTTCTGGCCAGGGACTGTGGTCAGGATTTGTATATCCAGTGTGATTACTCTATGGTCTGGTTTTACCAGTGAGCAATACACTTCTCATCTTGCCATCCAGTACCCATGTTGCTGATTATCACATCCAGTATGCTTACCCCTCTTGTGGGAGTGGTACGTTGTTCCTGGGCCTTTTGGTTTATGGATTCTATGAACTTTTGTCCTACACTGTTGGAGCTAGTATAATGCTCCCAGTCTATGTCTGGGTATTTTCAGTCACCCAATATAATGTGGTTTGGAGGACTTGATATATTCATGTATTCCAGCATAGGCCAGGTGCAGTTCCTGGTGTTGGGACAGTAGTCTGTAGCAGGCTATAAACTGGGGGCAGTTTTAGCCACTGTTACTTGACCATGGCTAGTCCATGCTGCTTTTGTTGTGGTACCAACATGGGGTGTGGTTATCCTTGACAATTCTTGCTAGTCACCCTCCTTTTGTAGCTTGTTCCATGTTTTGAGGCTGTACAGCACAGTATGATGTGTAACCTGGTAGTGTTAGGGTGCTGTTGTGAGCCTTGGCTCAGTTTTCTGTTACAGCGCAGATATCAACATTCTCCATACTGGGTGAGTTTAGACTGCATGCATCTTGCTGTTTTGACTTATCCCTTATCTTATTCTTATCCCTTCTGATACCTATGGAGATAGGTTTGTATTTTGAGCCTTACCTATTCAGGGCACACTGTGGGTAACAACAGCCTTTGCCAGTATCCATATGGCCTGCACTGATAGGTGCACGCCAGTCCTAGCAGGTGGTGCATCATGTCATGCTCAGCATGTCATCCCAGACTGGCACACATTGGATCCCCTTTGACTAACTGCGATACTTCAGTCAATTATTGCACTTGATCATCTCATTGTCATGTTGTGGCATGATGCTTGGTGAGGGTAGGATGTTAGTCAGGGTCTTCAGGTGTGCATATAGTACATGGTGTTACATTACTTAACACATAGCATTCATGCTTCAGGTGGTGCTGCAGGGCTGCCTCTGTCGGATGCGCATATTACACTTCCCTGTACATGTTTGAGAGTAGGTTGTGTCATGTTAGGCATCCCTGTTACTATATGAGTGAGTCAGAGAGGGGAATCATTCCCAGGGTTCCTACTGAGCCAGTGTATGTGCTATGCGTTGCCTCTTTGCCAAGGCCAGGGCATACTAGGCACGCCTCCTTCTGCCTACTGGGGCAGGCTCAGGTTGTTCCTCCTCCGAGTCACGCTCTGCCTGTGATGGCCTTGGCAATGGTGGGGGGCTGTTTGGCCCGGCCCTATGCTGGTCCTGCTGCAGCTGTTTTCGCAAGATCATATTATGTAGCATAGCACATACCATGACAATTTGGGTACATGTAGTTGGTGTGTACTGCAAGGCTCCACCAGATGTGTCCAGACACCGGAACCGTGACTTGAGCAGCCCAAACACACGCTCTATTACATTACGTGTTTGTGCGTGTGCCTCATTATGGCGTTCCTGTTCAGGTGTGTGTGCGTTTCTGATGGGTGTCATCAGCCACGGCTCCAGTGCATAACCTGCATCTCCCACTAGGTGTCCATGCGGGATGTCACCATTGGCAAATGTCTGGTACAGCTGCGTCAAATGCCAGATGTGGGAATCATGGTAGCTCCCAGGACAGCCAGCACACACATTCATTATTATGCCCTGGGCATCACACACGACCTGGCAGTTGATGGAGGGGAAGCCCTTGTGGTTGATGTATGCCCTACCCCGCTCACCGGCTGGTGCTTTGATGTGTATGTGCGTGCAGTCTATTGCACCCACTACCTCAGGGTATTCCGCTATTTGCTGGAAGAGATGCATATTGCTGGCCAATACCTCACGGGCATTGGGGAAATATACATGATCACCGACATGTGCTGACATGGCATCCAGGAACTGGTGCAGTACCCTGGAGGCTGATGCCTGTGATATCCCCATCATATCACCAGTTGGTCTCTGGAAGGTACCTGTTGCTAGTATTCTTAGGCCAACATATACCTTGGTTTCCACTGGGATGGGTTCCCCTCTGTTGGTTCTGTGTGTGAGGCGTGGCCTGCACAGCTCCACTATTTGCTGCAGGAGGTCTCTGTCCACTCTATAGCGCTCTACTATCTCCAGCTCATGTAACCCATGGTAGGTGACCCTGGGCCTGTACACTCTTCTCCGTCTCCTCACTGTGGGTTGTCTGGCACCATCTGCATTGTCACCACCCTCAGCAAGTCGCCTATGTCTCATTATGACAGCTATGGCAGCCCCTAACATTTCTGCCCTGAGTTCAGCCTTTTCAGTTTTCACTTCTGATAACTTAACTCCTGTCTTGCAGTGTCTCTTGAGAGAAACATCCTGCACTGCTGTTTGCAGAGTTTTAAGTGCTGGGCTGGGCTACTATTCTGCCTGTGTAATTGCCTGCATCTAATTGTTTTCACCTGCTAGCTCCAGCAGTATTCCCTGCTAGCTTCCTACTAAATCTGTTGCTTCCTTTTTCCTTTCTGTTTCCTCAGGGTGGAGCCGTGTGTAAACCAGCAGAAACACGCTCACAGTGGCTTACACGTGTGCACACATGCTTACACAGTTCAGAATCTGCTTATTCGGATTAAAACGCGTGCACACCCACGCAAACAGTGTTAAACATCTCCCAACACGCTCCCACATGCTCAGTCTGCCTTACACGCGCGCAAAATGCCTTACTCGCGCTTCATGGCATGCACACGTGCGCATACACATTCAGCAAGAAACTTTGGTGTAGGCAACAGTGTACACCTTCCATTTCTTGACTTTCTCATGCTTAGTTAGTGGCACACCTCTTTCCATGATATCTGTCTGACATCTGTCATGTAACTCTGACCTCCAATGAACTGCATTTCTTTCTACCATTCCCCCCTGTGATGTCACCTATCTCCTACTCTGTTCCTCCCCCTTCTGTAACTCTTACACTACTCAGACTGTGCTCATTTGCTATGTGACAGTGGAATTCAGTATCCTTACACTCATTTGCATCAGATTGCCTACTAATGCTTAGTTACATGTCTTAGACTCAGCTTCCCCTTAGCAACCACTACACGGTGGCCATGTTGGTTTTGGTCTGCTGGTCCCTGCATTGACATTCCATGTATTGCATAAAACCTACATTTGTAGGTTTAAAACCTTCGTTTTTATGTTCTATACAGCGCAGCCCATTTGCCCGGGGCTGCGCTGGGTTTAAACATCGGCAATCGCCGGAAAAAAAAAATTATATTTTAAATATATTTGCATCAGGTTACTTTGCCAATGGCCACATATTTGGCCATTGGCATGCTGCCTGACACATATGCACCCTTTATTTGGAGCTGACATGGCTCCATTGCAGTTTTTGCAGAAACGTACTCAGTTGTCAACTGAGTACATTTCTGCAGCTAAAACGGCTCTTACACGGGCTGTTCTGGGCTTCCTGGATCGCTAATCATCCTCATTTGCATGCTATTCGGCTGCAAGTGAGGTGATTAGCTTATCCACGCCCACTCCGTGTAAGAGCCGTTTTAGCTTGTCTCTTACACGGACTTTGGGCTGTTCCTGGATCGCGAAGGCTGCATGGAGTCTTACACTACTCTTAGACTCCGTGCAAGCCTTCGTGAATCCGGCCCAATGAATACACGGACTATTATCACTCTAAAGAATACCACTTACTACAAAATACTTACATTTGTTTATTTTATGTTTTTAAGCTTATTTTTCAGAAAATACTCTGGAATGCATGATGTGTGTATAGACTACTTGAGGTGCAACATTCCACACCACATAGGTGTTCAAGAGTTATGCAGAATTCTTAGTAAAACTGTAATGGCTAGGGACAAGATTCCATAATGCTGATTCATCTTTTGTCTTTACAGTGTGGCATGCTATTGGTTGGCAGCATTTTATTCATAAAGCAGTGTGCATAGAAAAATACTGATACACTTTTGAAATTTAACAAGTTTTGTGATAGTTCAATTTAGGGGTTGGATGTCAGAGCAGCTAAGAAAATAGCATCAGTTAAAGTCCATGTCTGCCTATCACTGCATTGTTACTCCTCTTGTGAATGCATTTCCTAAGAGTTCTCCCATGAATGCAGGATATGCTAGGCAGCATAATTGGTTATAATTTTCAATGCTTGCAAAGTGGTACTGTTAGACTTAGCTTTCTTACAAATATGACCAAATGTCTTTAAAGAAAAGTAAACACTTCAAAAGCTCTCTATTTTAAAAGATGGTCAGTTATGCAGATCAGACAAATCAATCATGCATAGTATACATAGAAAACCAAGTTAGAATGCATCAACATAATAATACGCAGTTGCTCTTTATGCTTGCTAGTTAACTACATTACAAACATTATTTCAAATAGCACTGAATAAGTCAAGTCTAGCAAATGGAATTCACAGAGAGTTTCTAAATTATAAGATATCATAGAAGTTAACATACAATTTAAAGTTAAAAGAAGTAGAATTGATAATGTGAAAATATCTGTAAAGCATTTCAGCAACCTTTATTTAGATGGGCAACAAAACTGCAGCTTGCCTAGACAACACAACTACTGCACAACTTTTTCATCGCTAAGTTAATACCATAAGTATTACAAATGACAGAATAAAAGCTATGACATATGACATATAAGGCAGACTGGCAGCATAAGCCAACAAACACAATCATACAAAGACACAGCACCTCACTTATTTTGAACCTTAGAAATTCCAGAAGAACAGTGTAGGAAAACACTGTAACACAATAAATGTACCAAAGAAGATGAAGGATGAGGCAGAAAATTCTAGCTTCACAGCTACTGAGTGAAAATATCCAAATGGCACATGCCTGGCTCTGTAGCACAGAGGGGTGGAGTCCTAACTGTTAACCAGGTGATCATTATTCAATTAGCAGGCCTGGCATTGGTGATCCAGGCAGGAAGATGTTGAAATGAAGAGGTGTGGCCTACTTGCCTTTCCTGTGGGAAGGAAGAAGCTTATGTGCACCCAGAGGCACACAAAGCAGTGCAATTTTCCTGATGAAATCAGATACAATATTGCTTATGTTGTGGGGGAGGAGCATGTCCACTTGGAGGTAAGGATCATTGTAGTAGAGAAGATACCCTTTGGGAGCAGCCCATTGTATAACAGAAAGCTCACCCTAGGGATCACTCCAGTGGCTCTACTTGATAGAGGCACTGGGAACTAATGTCAGGCGGCATGAAGCCAGGGCACTTCTATGGGCTAGGCTTGTAAAGGCTCCAGGGTCATTAGCCTAGTACACACCAATGAACCATCCCCAGTACCTCACTGAGTGCAAGCTCACATAAGGGCAAGAAGGAAAAATGGAAAAAACTTATATCACCCTTGATGGCTGCTTGGATGATGACCTCGCTCAGTCAGCTGTCACTTGTCAAAAAAAGAATGACTCGGATAATGTCTGGCAGGAAGGAGGGGAAAACTGGAAAATATATTCATATAACATAAACTTGTACAGTCACAACAGAAATAAGAAAAATACCTTGACAAACCAAATCTCACTAAAAGACTTGGTAGAGTGTGGCAGTACAAAAGGACCCTAAAGATATCTGGACACAAGTCAAGACAGCAGAATCATAAGCATATATGTACATACTGACATGCACTTGGACAGATATATTATTTAGGAAGAATGTAAACCATGTAAAACAAAAGGAACATAAAACACCACAAACATATATAATTTAAGAGAACTGTAGTTACAATTTTCCTCATTAGAAAACCTACCAAGCGAGAGGAAACCTTTTCTCATTCTAGCTGCAGGTTTAATCACATTGATATTTCATTTAGATAAACAAAAATAAGTCACATCTTAAAAGAAAAAAAATTAACAAAAATCACAAAATAAAACAGATTGCAAGTGGACTATGACTACATGAACAGGTCATGATGTCAGCCATACAGCTAAGTTTATATTTGCATTCTGTATCTTATAGAAAGGAGACAACTTGAAGTGAAAGTCTACCTAAACAATACAGCAAGGTAAGCTCTTTCTTGACTTGAGAGCTTTAGTCAGAGATGAAGCTAGCTATTCTGGTCCTCATAGCTGTCCCCCCAACCACCCTCAATTGAGGAGCAAGCAAAAAAAAGGAGAGGGAGTAGGTAATCTGCCCTAATAACTGCTTCCGACATTTGTAGCAAGCAGCTATTACTATCCACACACATAAAGTGCTAAAACACTTCACTTCTGAAGTCATAAACCTGGGAAAAAAATCTTCTTTCCTTTGAAACTGAAACTACTTACTACATTTGGAGCAAGCAGCTGCTACAGAACACACATGGGGTACGAAAACACTTCAATTCTGAATTCTAGAGACTGGACTTTCTTAAAAAATATATTTGCCTTTTAAACTGTTGCACACTGCTTGCTGTATATGTAGTAAACAGCTGCTGCAGTTTGTGTCACACACTAAGTGCTAAAGTGCTTCAGTCCAGAATACAAATGAGTGACTGGCCCTTTCACCCCTACCTTAGCTATGGTTATGGCTAGTGTACATATCAGCATTTTAAAAAGACTTCACCAAAAAAAAAATAAAAAAAAGTCTTCCACTGCAAGAATAAAGTATTTTTTTTAATGTAAAAGAATATACCCTGGGGTTTGGTATCAAACAACACATAGTGGAATGTGAAATAGCATGGCACGTGTCTACTCACAAGATGGGGGTGATTCAGAGACACACACTTGACATGACTGTGCCAGGTATGCAAGACACCACAGTCAGCTTACAATGGAAATGAGCATATAATGAGATGGACGTGAGCAACATTATTAGAATGAGGATAAGGCGCATGCAAAAGAAAAGAAACAATATGATGACATGATGCAGAGAAGTATCAATTTAATGCAATAAGATGGAACCACCAGAGATGATACTCACAGTAAAATTCTGATGATCCAAAAATATGTGAGGGGTAGCATCTAGTTTAACAAGTATGTATATGTCTAAGGCTGTGGTCACAAGAGGCAGCCATGATGTTGCACCCCATCACCTTTTGCACCACCAAGTCATCCATCCGCAACTAACATTCATCATCTGTATAACAAATAGTGTATTGTTACTGTGTGGACAGAGGCACCATGCAGGAGCTGGTTGAGATGGATTGGCCTCATACAGACTCATGAAATGCATGTCGTACCCATCCCTGTGGACACCAAGATGTGTGCAGCTTGAAAATGTTGGATCTTCCAGTAACCAGCACGGGCATGGTGTGTATATCTCAGACCTCTCCCTCAAGAATACTACAACAGCTCAGAGATGTAATGCTACAGCAGGTAGAGGAGCATTTATTGTCCTACCACACCACACCATGGAAGAGAGAAACATCACCACCTGGGCATTTTATGGAATACCTATTTTGCTGAGGTACTGGGAGTCATTGACTGCACCAATATTACCAACAAGGCTTCACCTAGTTAGCAAGGAAAATGGTAAATCAATTAAATCATAAGTGATTCCATTCCATCAAATGGAAAGTGGTCTGCAATGGACAGTGTATAATGTGCAATATGTCACTGCACCATCCAGACAACATCCATAAATCCCTCATCTGGTACTTGCCTAACTTATATCAGTAATTTGTGTGAGGTGATTTTCCACAGGGCCATATTACTGGTGATGCTGATTATGCCCTGGAGACATGGCAAATAACACTGATAAGAAACCATCAGACCATGGCAGGGAATACTCACAACATATCCCTGTCAGAGGCCGGTATGTGTGCATGGACTGATGAAGGTCTACCTCCATTACCTAGATGTCTTTGGTGGTGTCCTACTGTATGATCCTGAAACATGCTGTAAAATATTTCTTGTGTGCAATACTCCACAACATTTTGATACACAAACAAAGAGGGAATCCCAGAGGAAGTGGTGAAAAATGTGTCTGTGAAGGAGTTGGGCAATGAGGATGACCATGTGAATTGGAGGCAAGTGCAGTGTACTATGGCACTGGATAAGTGACAGTACCAGGTTGCAACTATGGCCAACTATTGACATGCAATACTACAATCAGGCTATGCTATACCATATAGGAACTGGACACATTGTTTATCAGACACAGGTTACCCAGCTGACAGAGTAATGAGGGTAAGACACAGTTGTCATTATATGCACAGTTGGGAGGGACACAGTGAAGTGTCAACAATAGGCAGTGTGTGCTTATGGGAGTAGGAGGTTACCCTACTGCTGTGGGTAGGTGATTGTTTGTCTCTTGGTCCAATGACTGTTAGGAGCTGGAAGACTGGTAAGGGGAATGGTTTCTCAGATGAGGTGTACCTTAACAGAAGTTGCATGGAGCTGGAGGGTATTTTTAATTGGGCATGGGCACAGCTCCAACAGAAGTTGCAGTACTGTGCTGGGATCTAGAAGACAGGACTAAGGCACCAGAAGGTGATAAGTATGCTGACCAAGTATGTCCCCATCTATGGGGTGCCCTCGCCAGGGAATATCACAGGCATGGTTGGATGCAATGATCCATTGCATACACAATATATGAAGTGCTATATCAACAAGAATAGCATGATGTGTTATGCTCAGGTTCTGTATGAATGCCCCATTGGGATCTGCATCAGTTGTATCCAACAGTGCTGTCATTACTTGTTGGAGATGTTGAGGTGCTGGTGCTATGGGATCTGTACTGGGCCTTCTCCCTTCCATTGTGAATTCCCTACTAGATGTTGAGAACAACCAGCCATAAGAATGATTATAGCCATCTTACCTCACCACACAGGGACATCTGCAGTGTACAGATGTTCTATGCCAGCTTTTTAATATGCCATATAAATGGAACAGGCCCACACAGACCAGGTTACAGTCAGTTGCTTATGAGGGGCTATGATCCGCCACATTACACATGCACTCAGGTCACTGGACCACAATTACCAGTATGATGCAGTCATAGTCCATGTGGGAGTAAATGACCTGAGATGTACCTCCCTAGACTATATGAAGAAAGACATCATTGAGCTCTCATAATATGTGTCTCAGGCTGGTATGAGCCTAGCATTGAGCAGCATTTTACCTTCTCCAAGGATGATGCCACAATATGAACAAAAGATGAATGACTTTAATAGTTGGCTTAGTTTCTGGTGTCATTTTAAGGAGGTGCAATATTTGTCAGCATGGAAGGAGATGGTCATAGACCATGCTGCTTTGCCAGGGATGCTCTGCACCTCTCCCCTCTAGGCTTTCAAATATTAGCTAAAACATTGTCTTCCCCCATAGTGCCTTTTTAGGGAATGCCAAACTGAAAGTACTTCCGACATAACAAATCAAAACCAAGAAAATTTAAAGGTATTACTGCTTAATGCTAGGAGTCTAAACAAAAAACTCCACTCCCTAGAAGCTCCCTTTACCCTAGAGAATGCTGATATCTGTGCAGTCACTGAGACATGGTGTAAAACCATGGAGAGCATGCCAACAGTGCAAGGTTATAATGCCTTAAACACATTTAGGCCAGTTACTTCACACAGGGACTAAAGGTGGAGGTGTCTCTATTTACATTAAAAATAAATATACTTCAAGGCTGGTCAAATAGGACAATGCACTTGAGCTGCTCCATGTTCAAATCACCATAGGTAAAATCCAATACCACTTCCTTGCAAGCTGTAGGTCCCCATCTATGACCCAAGAAACCCATACCATGTATTTCAAATTATTAGAAACGCTAACCATCCAACCCAACACCATATTCATGGGTGACTATAATTACCCACTATTAACCGGGAATCCTATATGACACCAAATGTACATGCACAGAGATTCCTGCATTTTGTAAACACAAACACCCTAGACCAGATAATCAATACACCAACCAGGGATGGAACCATACTGGATCTGGTCCTCACTAATATAGGAGACTGCTGCACATCTCCTACTGTAATGCCTTCCCTAGTAAGGTCATACCACAAAATGGTGTCCTTTGAAGTAAAAATAAAACCTGGACCCCTACCTAAACCTGGAATATTCAGGAACTATTCTAAGGCTAACCTCCTGCTATTAAGTGAGAACCTGGCAAAATTTCAAGCCCCCATAAACCCTGGGAACACTTCTGCCTATGCAGAACTGTTCACAGAAACCCTGTACAATCATGCTAATAGCTGCATAGAGATAGCTGCACCCACCAGGAAGAAGTACAGAACTAACCCAAAAAACAAGCCAATCTGGTGGAATCTCAAAATCAATTGTCTGTATAACAGGAGGAAGAAAATCATGGCAAAAAATAGGAGGTGAAGCACCCAGCAGGATAAAAGCACTCTCATCAAACTAAACAAACTCAGAGGACAAATAAAATCTACCAAAGCCAAATTTGAGGTAAGTTTGGCCTCCTAAGCCAAGGACAACCACAAAGCATTCTTTAGCTATGTCTGCAACCTCAAAGGCAATACATAACTGTGTGCAGTGCTCATTGTAAATGGAGTCACATATACTGAGCCAGAAGATACAGCAAACTTCCTGGCTGATAAATTTAACACTCCAACTTTACTCCTCTCTCCCCTCAACCATCCCTCATGGAATATAATCAATTATGACTCCCCTACTATCATTAGGGAACAGGTCCTTAATGCTCTCTCTAAGACCAAGAACACTGCATCAATGAGCCCAGACAATATCCCCAGGATGCCTTCTAAATACCATGAAACATGACCTATCAGGGCCTCTGGAATTACTATTTAACTGTAGCCTCCAAACAGGCTTCATACCTCATGAATGGAGAAAGGCATCACAAATCCTTCTGCACAAAGGTGGGCCATCTACAGATCCTGGAAACTACAGACCCACAAGTCTCACTAGTTGTATATGTAAAACCACAGAAAGAATTATCATGTAGATGATCAATAGAGATATAGTAAACCTCCAGACACTGGACCCAACCCAGTTTGGCTTCGTAAAGGGCAGATCATGCCTACTGAACCTGGTGGACTTCTTTGAGAAGGTCATCAAAGCAATGGATGAGGGCAAAATTGTTCACACTGCCTATCTTGACCTTAGAAGTTAGAATTGGGGAGTGCACCTCTACAAAGAGGCCAGTCACAAGTGTAGTCCCATAGGGATCAGTCCTTGGACTGCTCCTTTTTGGCATTTACTTCTCAGAAGCCAATGTTAGTGGTCTCTGGCTGACTAAATTTGCAGATGATTGAAAATTAGGAGCTGTCATTGAATCTCACACTAACACAAATGTCCTCCAGGAGGGGCTGACACAGACAAACAACTGGTTTCAGAGCCATGGACTAAAACTAAATCCTAAGAAATGCATAATCCTTTGGGAAGTCATCCATCCCTGGTAACTATCAACACACCCCTTAGAGCTGATCCAGTAGTCAGGGACTTAGGG
Source organism: Protopterus annectens (assembly GCF_019279795.1). Lineage (NCBI taxonomy): Eukaryota > Metazoa > Chordata > Ceratodontiformes > Protopteridae > Protopterus > Protopterus annectens. Next base: position 219,447,070 of record NC_056748.1, read on the forward strand.
ACACACATAGAAAGTAATCTAGCCTTTGATCATCATGTGTCTACAGTGGTGAGGAAATCATTTTATGTTGTGCAACTTATAAACAAAATGTATGGCATCTAAGTCCAAGGAAGTCATTGTTCCACTATATTCAGCATTCATCAGACCTATCATTGAGTACAATGTCCCCTTTGGTATGTACCTAACCAGGGTGTAAGTAATATGTCCTATACACATTACCTCAAGGCCCTATCCCTGTATTCTGTCTCCTACAGGCTTTTGAGGGGAGATCTATGTCTGGCATACAGGCCATTGTCAGACCCTACTCTGATGTACCTCCTTCACATCCGTAAAACAAACAGCACAAGAATTACCCATTCTAAAGACTTAAACCTTGCCTGTGATAAAAATAGGACCTGCTGGAGAAATAGGTATGTATCCCAGAGACTACCCCGTCTATGGAACAGGCTCCACATCCATGTGAAGCAGAGTTTCTCCCTAACCCAATTCAAGTGCAACTTGAACAATTGGATGGGAAACTGGAAATTCATCCCTGGTTTGGCACCTATGTCTCTAATGGACACAGGTAACCTGTAAATGGTTCATCACCCAGGCCCATGTTTACACTTATCAAGGGTAGCAGAACTTGTCAGAGATTTGGGATGCATAGCTAGGCTTAAAAAGGCCCTTGTGGTCGTTAGCCTAGTAAACACCTATACCCTATGAACATTCCACACCAATTAGCTCTGCTGTAGCTGCATTGGTATTTACCTGTATCTGTAAAATATGCCTGCACATATGCTGAGTGGTGGCCATGGAAACATTGAGCTCAGGAGGTGGGTGGTACCCATGCCATTGCTGGCCCTTGGCATGCCAGTCCCTACCACCCTTTAAGCAACCAAGGATATCTGACACTGGGGAACACTGGAGAACAGGGCACAACCTTTACTGATGTGGCAGACAAATCCTGTACTTCTGTGTCACTGAGAGATTGGCTGCACAGGCACAGAAGCTGTGTCTATAGAAGTATTAGGGGGATATGACCATAACTTATCCATATCTAACTACACCACTATGGTCTCCAATTGTGCCTGGATATGGCTGCCATAATCACAGAGTTCACACAGGCCCTGACATTAGCCATGCCATTATCTACATTGGAGGACAATGGCAGCAAAGTATTTGTGAAAATCTGTAAAAAAAAGCATGCACATACTCAAGTATATGAATGTACCCTTGTGAAACACTCACAGCCCAGTGATGGTAAACTTCTATAACAGTGGCATTCAGACTGTAAAGGAAACATTCCTTGTGCAGACTGATACTGTTACTCTAGAGTCACTGTAACAACAACATAGCTATGCTCATCAGTTGTAAGACTTTGATCAGGAAAGTTGTACAGCTTGTCCTACATGTTAGGTAATACCCACCTGAGGAATCACCAGTCGACACATGAGGTGCTTGAAGCAGTTTTGTCTGAAATCAAGTCCTCCACTGGGAATGAATGAGCCATCATGCCTCCCAAAAAATATGCTAGGAACATTTCTGTATCAGTTTCAGTTACTGCATCGACAGCCCCCCTCCCCCAATGGCCCTTTGCTCCTCGGCTGGGATGGGGGTGCTATTTGGGGCAAGGATTAGCAATCATGTCAGCAATCCACTCTTGTACCTCTTCATGTGCTCAGTTTGGCCATAGACTCTGTTGACCTGCTCCAAAAGGTTCTACCAAACACGCTCTCAAACATCTTGGTCTGTCTTATCATTTCAGATCATTTACCAACCATGTTTACAGACAGCCTACACCAGAACTTAATGTTCTGCCTGGGAGAACTTCTCCTTTCTACTTCTGCAAAAATGTGTAAGCTGTTGACATGATACATCTGTTCTACCAATATCTCATCACATGTAACAATGTTGTCATGAGCTATGGTTTGTCTCATACACATGATGAGGTATATGCCTTCTGTTCAGTTACCTGCCTTTCAGCAGCAGTTAGTAGGAAATGGTACTCTGTGTTGTACTGACACAGCATATGGCAGCATTAAATTGCAAAGGAGACACTGTATAAGCACAAGGATATATGAAGCATGTCATATGTTCCATGTGTCCGTAGCCTACAGCAGCACACATACTTTCCCCACCCAAAGTGTGAATGAGTGCAAGTGCTTTTTTCCCTGCACACTGCCTATCCACAGAACTGTTTAAATGTCACAGGGCCCAACAATGTGATGGACTGTCATTGTAATCAAACTATGCATGCCCGATGACTATGCCCTACAGGTGTATGAACTCAATCATCTGTGTATGTGCAGGGCAAGAGTAGGTTGTGGCTTATGGGAGGACAGCCACATGCATGACACGGAGATCCCCTAATATTACCCACATATGTCTTCCCTCATGGATATGTGTGGTGGATCAAGTCCCACAGTTTTCAACTAAAGCATACAGCCCCTTGCTGAAAATGTTGTACAAGCCACCTCAGATATGTTGCATAGGCCTTATGATCATTATTTCGTAAAACAGTCCCTGAAAGCGGAAATAAATAATTATTTGCAGCAAATCCCTGTGGAGCATTAATAGACTGGCACACTTAGGCAATGACATTTATGCTGTCTACACCTACCAAGACACAAGCACACACACAAATGATCATATTGTACGTATGATCGTACAATAAAAGAAAATCTACATTTTTTTGAGCATTGTTCATCTCTGGTTTTACTTCTTTTGATGTTTCTTTGATGGCTCAGTACCATGCTGTAGGTGTTACCACAGCCAAGGCAGTCCTAAAATAAGTGAACTATACATCTACCCTTGTCTGCTCTGAATTGCCCCACTGAATGTCCATGCATATGCCAGTTATAAATGGCATACCAAGGTATTTTGATATCATGATTATTCTGTTCTATTGTACATATTAACATACATCATAGGGGTTGCTTACCATATGCTAACGACTGCCCATGTTACCAACAGTGTCTTCTCTGCCTTCGGTATGACACACTGGCATGGTGAGTGTACTGGCCTGCATAATGTGCACCAGTACCCATATCCACATAGCCTTTCTTGGGCCTACCCCAGATGACATGCCCACACAATCATGCCTACATACAACCTCCATGGCCTCTAATGCCCAACAGCACATTAGTGGCGATAATGTTGATCATAGCTCCTTAAGGCCATTGTCAGTATGCAGTTGTACCCTTGTATGCACATCTTCCATTAGAACCATACAACATTCTATGTCTCCTTGTCATCATGCTCTGGCACCACTGCATAACTAGCAGATGTTTAGTCTTTCTGTAGCAACCTGTATGTCTGATGGTAAGATACAGACAAGATACTAAGAAGCTCACAGGTAACTACTAGACTAATGACTCAGGTTATCTTTTTAAGCCTAGTCATGCTTCCCAAATGTATCTGACATGTCCTGATATCCTAGGGTTATTTTAAGGGGCATATGTAGGCTTGGGCATGTGTGTTCAAGCATTTCCAGGCTGCCTCTCTCTAACAGACACAGACCAGGAGTAAATTTCCAGTTTCCCATCGACTTGTCCAACATGCCCTATTTGTTTTGCAGATGAGGTTTAGGTCTATAGATCAGGTAATTCTGATACTATTTATTTTGCAACACGTCCATCAGAGTGGGATTTCAGGATTCCTTGTAGGCCTAGCATAGGTCATCTCTCAGCAGTCTGTAGGAGACTAATTACAAGGGCAGGGCTTTGGAGCAGTCTGCATAGGAAATCTTGCTTAATCCCTGTATTATTTTTATGAGGAACCCCTGTGCATGTTTCATTTGTTGCATATGCCATGGTCAGATACATATTGAAGAGGGTGTTGCACTCAGTGCTTGGTCTGATGAGGGCTAAGTACACTGGAACAATGACATCCTTTGACCTTGATGCTATACCCTGTGCAACATAGAATGATTTCCTTAGAACCATAGACACATGATGATCAAAGGCCAGGTTACTGTCTTCATGAGTTCTCAAATATCTGACCACTGGGTCTACTCTTTTTTTCCAGGGGTAGTTGTGTTCCCAACTGCATTTTAGATTGTGACTCTGCACCAGTTATTAGTCTGTGTCAGACCTTCTTGGAGGAAATTTGTGTCTTTGGAGAATTTTATGAGTGTGCTTAATTTGCAATAATTTGCAAACTTGGTCAGCTAGAGGCCCTTGATTTCGACCTACGCAAATCACTTCAAAGCCCTATCTCTATACTCTGCTTCCTACAGACTGTTGATAGGCAATCTATCCACAAAATGAATAGCATCAGAATAACTCGATCTAGGGATTTAAAATGTGCTTGTTACATAAGTAGGACACATTGCTGGGATAGGTATGTGCCTCAAATAATTCCTCTTTTCTGGAAGAGACTTCATGTCCATGTGAAGCAAAGTTCTTCCCTAACCCTATTAAAGTATAACCTGGACCAGTAGATGGAAAATCAGAAATTCATCCCAGATCTAGCACTTAAATCTCTATTGGACAGACACAGTATGTAAATCTTACCCTGGTATACATATACCCCTTAAAATATCTTCTGAAGCTCAAACTTTTGGGATACATTTTGGGATGCTTGGCTAGTCTTAAAAAGACTCCAGTGGTTGCTAGCCTAGTATACACATATGAACTTATGAATATCAGTGAAGTAGATGCCAAAAAGGAACAGACCCTTGATGGACTCCACTAGTGACTGACCTTCACGTGGATGTAGACACCCCTATCCTAACTTAAAATCAAAATGCTTTTCTTTCATTCTCTCTCTCTCTCTCTTGCTCTTGCTATCCCTCTTTTATTTATTTATTTGCTTATCTATCTATCTATATATCTATCTATCTATATCTGTCTATCCTTTGTTGGCGGAGTTGCTCCTACTAGACTAGTAGCTGCTTTTCAGGTTTGATGTCTGTTTATTTCTTTCTTCATTGTGTTGCTATTTTAGGTAGCTTCAGCTGTGCCTGTGGTATGGAAACAATTGTCACTCCCATCATCCTGCCCTACCTTCTCCTATTATTTCACCATCTGTCTTCAGGCTTGCCTCTCTTTCAATTGGTGCAGATCATGTGGAAAGGAAGAAATCTGGAGGGTTCCTTGATGACCTCCAGTGGTAGATTACCGGCAGAGAAAAGTGTTGTTACCAACTGTACCATCTGATGCTGGACCTAGTGGGGATGATGGTCTTAGAGGTGACTTACCATTACCTGGTACCTGCCCAGGGTGATTTTAATGGGAGTTTGAACCCCATTTTATGCTAGTTATGGTGTTCTCTTTCCCTGTTTGTCACCTCCCTGCCCTGTTTGTAGTCCAGTCCTCTCAAGCATCACTAGTCCTCTCTCCATCATTATGTCTCCATCCTTTCCCCCCTGCTTTGTGCCAGCATCTGCTCTATTGCTCCTTGTCTGTGTTTTAATGTTTTTCCCATTTCCATTCCAATACCTTCTTTTCTTCTTGTGCCTTCTCATTACATCTTTCTCAACCAATCTTTCTTGAAAAAATGCAGCTGTCCCAATATCATAGATATATACTGCCCCCATTCCAACACTCTACTTCCCTGTGTCTTTCTGTAGGTTCCTCTGCTTGATCTTTCTCCTTTATGACTTTTTCATGCACCCATTTCCTTCCTACTGGAATGATAAAATTGGTAGGGGTCTGTCGGGGAGCAGCATTACGACTCACACTTAGTGGCACAAGGTTTCAATAGTGCATGTACACACTCATGTGAGCCTACTACTGTTGTTCATAATTCTGTAACTGCTGCCATTCTACACTCCTTTATTTACTAGTAATGTAATTTACATGGGGGGGTTGTTTTACTTAGTTAATAGCTGATAAACTAAATGACTCTGTTTTAATTGATAATTAACTTAGAGTCATGTCACACTACTCAGCATCACTACAGAAGCCCTTATGCAGCCACATTAAGTTGGATGGCACAGTGGTGCAGCAGTAGCATTGTCGCCTCACAGCAACAGGTTCTCCAGTTTGATTCTTGGCTGGAGTGCCTTCTGTGTGGAGTCTGCATGATCTCTCTGCATTCATGTGGGTTTTTTCTGGGTACTCCGGTTTCCTCCCATGTTACAAAGGCATGTGCCTGGAGCGTTTCTCCCTGAGCCTCAGCTGAAAATTGGCTTTATTCCAAGTTGGACTTTCCCAGTAAACAAATGTTAAATAAATAAAACAAAAATGTATATGAATCTCATGGATAGTATTGAATGGACGTAGATGATCATTAGGCTGGATTCATGAACAGCTACACTAAGTGCTGCTATCATGTATGTAACTGTACATACCACACAGATGATAGCACACTATTTGGTATTCATTAAACAGCTCTGCACTTATTACAGAGCCTCAAAACAAGGGTAAACATCACAATATGGCAATGAAAGCATAAATAGCCAAAGTACATGCTAATTAGCCAATCCAACATGGAGGAGCTATTAAGTAACCTAACAATCATGTACATTTAGTGCAGCCATTTGCCTCGTGAATTAAAACTCTTAGGATTACAACAATGATTACATTTAGTTAAAAAATTGTAATGGGATGTCTGATGCCATCATTAACCTTTAAAATGAACAGGGTTTAAATCAAGGTGCTGCTGTGACTGCTACTCCCGGACTTATTCCAAGAAGAAAAAGGGTGCTTTTACCCTGTGCGATGTATTATGGACTGCATAACACAATAATTATACAGCAATATTGGGCAGAAGGGAGAAATAGTAGAGGAAACAAGTAACCTCTTCCACCCTCAACTGAGAACCAAGGTAAGTGTGGAACTTGTTTGAAAAAATAAAAAAGATAAGTGCTTACTCCCATATGCAAGTAGTTCAATGTCCTTAACATAAGATATCTCTCATGTGTACAGATGTGTGAGCAATAAAACTGATGTCTGCAACTATGGCCTTTGCCCAATAATGTGCATCAAGCATTTCACTTTCACACACTTATCTGGAACTGTAAGTAAATGAAAAATGTATGAAGGGCAGGGTATGATCAACATCACTGGCACAGGCTGGTTAGGGGTATACATGAGGGCAAGCCTGACATCAAAAAAGTGAGTGCAAATTAATGAATTCTATTGCAGGCTTGGAAGATCTGCAGTATAAAGATGGGTGCTGTCCTCCATGTCAGAAGCAACATCAGAGATTCTGTGTGAAGCCTCTACTGAGGTGTCAGGGATTTCTGACAGTGGACAGGATCTTCTCAGCTTCAGCACTGGTGGTTTGTTAGCAGGAACCCCCCAACCCCGCTCAGTTATATATCACAAGCGTAACATATTTTGTGCTAAGTGTAATAAGTGATACAACACTCTTCTACAATAACTGGTCAGATGGTCATGGAAAACTTTCCATAATGTCATGTTACATTCTGTACAAACATTTGAAACGGAAAAAAATAACTGATATACATGCCTATGGCACCAGCAAGGAACAAACAATGCAGATAGTAAAGCAGTGAGTGTATTGTGAAATGCAATCTATCAGTAGGGTTGAAATACACAGTTTTGTAAAAAAACAGCAACATACCTTTGCATCGTCAGTTGTGCAACTAGAAACAAGTTTTACAAGCAAATACCAGCATGGAGTTCTCTAGATCCAGTCTCTCCTACCACAATATAATTTCCTTGTCTATACAATCACCTTGATTATAGTGCAGATGCATCCCTATGAAAACTGTGAATATGCAAATGAGGTGTGCGCTCATTAGCAATCATGAATTCCAAAATATGCATTAAGTGCAGGGAATGTAAATATGGTGTAAGATCCTACATGATTGCATTCACATACCTTACCTCTGCAAGGACAAGCACTAAGAAGTGTTGCTTGATAGGGGACTGGAAGTGTGAATGATTACTCTGATTGCAGGAGCAATCAATGTTTCACAGTGTCTTCTTTAAAGTACAATTATCAAGGGTGTGTCAGGAAGAAGAAACTTAATACTAAAATCTGGAATTACATTGACTGTGTTAGGACAGCAATATTCCTAACCATTTTTTAAATTGTTTATGACCACACTTTGTGTCTATAAATAACAATAATGCAGTTCTAAAGATGTACTTTAATCATTAAAACATGAGTCAGTAGCAGTGCAAATGAGATAGCATAGTTGTTAGAAAATCAGATAAAGGAATACAGCTCACAAAAGAGAGAGAAAAACAGCTGCAGCATTGCAAATATTTGTTTTATAGTCTGTGAGGAAATATCACCTTAACTGTTCCTAAGATCATATTCATTCACACATCTACTGGAAAATTACAAAGGACAGCTTTCATAGGTTCATAGGTAGATACTAGGCTATCTGCCCTAGGGCATTTATAAGCCTAGCCAGAGTGTATTTCGCTTCCGCCTCCCTATTAGATTAGCCTACTGTGCCTCTGTAAAGTAGGTCACAGAAGGTACCCTTTTAAGATTAGTTTACTGTGCCTCTGTCTAGCAGGGACACAGGAGAGATCCCAGGGGTGAATTTGCGATTTCCCATCCACGCGTCCAAATTTCGCTTGAAGAGGGTCAGCGAGGGGCTATGTCTAACATGAATTGGGATTCTATTCCAGAGTGAGGGGAGCCTTTGGGAAATTAATCTGTCCCTCCAGCATGACCTATTTATTTTTGTGCTGAGGTTTAGGGCCCTGGAGCGTGTAGCTCTAAGGGACTTGGATTTTTTGAGGTGGAGCATGTCCATTAATTCTGGGTTTGACATGGCTTTGTACATCAGGCATAGATCGCCTCTGAGTAGGCGGTAAGCAACTGAGTAGAGCTGGAGTTTCTTTAGTCGAGCTGCATAGGACATCTGTTTGTAGCCCATGATCCTCTTGGTGAGGTACTTTTGGGGTCTCTCCAGTTGCTGCAGGTGTCGGGTAAGGTACATCCCAAAAGGGGCATTGTATTCAATTATGGGCCTGATGAGTGATGAGTAGAGGGGCACAATGACCTCTCTTGATCTAGATGCGAACCCTTTCCTGAGAAGGTGGGCTATATAGAAGGTCTTTCTAACCACTTTGGCAACGTGATTATCAAAGGAGGGATTACTATCTACGTTGGTCCCCAAATCTCTAATTACTTCTTCTGTACTTAATGGATTACCACCTATGTGGTAATTTGTGGGCACCTTGTTTTTCCCAAAGGGGATGACTATGCACTTTTTAGCATTTAGCTTGAGGCCGTGGCTCTGGCACCAAGCATCCGTCTCTGTGAGACCCTTTTGGAGGATGCTTGTGTCAGCTGGAGATTCGATTATGGCCCCAGTTTGCAGTCATCTGCAAACTTTGTCAGCCATAATCCCCCCGTGTTAGCCTGAACCTCAGAGAAGTATATACCGAACAAGAGAGGTCCCAGAACTGAGCCCTGTGGGACACCACTTGTAACTGGTTTGGATTCGGACATGGCACCTGCGATTCTGACCATGTGGGTTCTATCTCTGAGCCAGTTTGCAACCCATCTTGTGATATAGGGGTTGATATTTAAGCTGGTAAGCTTTGTTTAATGTGAATTGATACAACCTCACATCTTCCTTATATGTAATTAACTTTTTCTTCTTCCCCTCATTTGCCTGTGTGTGTGGCAAATGCTGATAATAATCTCAATTGTGTGCTGTAAATTCACTGGTTTGATGGTTCAAATCCAGAGAGGGTAGAATTACTAATGCTTATGTAGTTACCCATGTTCAAAGACAACAACAAAGAAGTAACATCAGAAATGTACATTTTAAATAAATGTTTCGTAATGTTTTCTTTATACAAATGTTTCCTGCATTCTTCTCATCCCATTTAGCCTTGAGTCTAGCAGTGAGCAACAGTTCACTTCCAAGGTAAAAAGTGAAAAATGTAATTCTGAGTGCCATTAACAGCACAACTGAGACTGGCACCATTGCACCTTCTTCAGTACTCAGGTCAACACTGAGTAAAGAAATTCCACCTGTCATCTAACTATGTCTGTGGTATAAGGTGTAACTCAAGTGGGCTTAGAGAAAGAGGACACATAATGCCAGATTAAAATCCAGTTTACAGATATTTTTTATGACTGAATTCAAAATAAATATTGACACCCAATATCGTATATTAAATGAACAGGCTAAATTCTGTGATAAATGACAAAAATCTTAGCTGTAGTCCCTGTGAGTTGCTGTTACAAGTGTGTTGTTATAAATGCACATCTTCTAATTATTACCAAAATGTGCTATGGATGCTGTGACATATGTCATTTTGTAGAGTATTCCAACACAAAAGCAGTGACATAACATGTGGATATATGTGTCACATATGCTGGAGAACTTATTCATATCTCAAGTATTTATCATGACAGTTACACAATATACTGTAAACTCTGATGTTGTGAGTAATTGTGTGCACTGTGGCAAGAATGACCTTAAGTCTTTCTCAGTGTGTCCTCTTTCAGAGCAATTGCCTTTGCATGAAATCCTGAGGATATGTAACCTAAATGCTACTTGTGATGTTCTAAGCAGGTGAGAAAAGGATGACTGTGTCATGCTAATGCTATACAGCTTTGACCCTTACTACAGACCCATTACATGTGTTTCTTTGCAATTTATTTATTTATTTATTTATTGCAATGTTTTTTTTTTTAATTTTTACTCCACTCAGCAGTCTGATAACATGGTTCACTGCTGACAAAGGAAAAAGGTGAACATTTTAATTTGGGCTGCCTCCTGTATTGCAGACTAGTCTGGGACCACTGCACGCCCTTCAGCACTCAGAATACTACTCAGTGAAGAAAATGCACCTGTCAGGTAGATTTTTCTGTATCAACAGGTATAAGTCTAGCGAGCTTAGAGAAAGATGACAGGTAATGTAGTGCCTAAATCAGATTTACAGATAATATGTATTCACACCCCAGTTGTAAAGTTAACAAACATTTTGCTGTAGTTTGAAATTCAACTTTTTTCAGTATTGCTAACAACATGTGAGCTGTCTGTCCCCTTTATCATTATTTGACATTACCTAAAGTCCTGATAATGTATGCCAGAAATTAAAGGATGACTGTGTCACTGTAATGCACTTCTTGTTCTGATCATTGCTAGATATACCCTTTGAGTGATTTTATTTTCCTTTAATTACTTCCTGTTTTTTATAATGCCTTTTACATTTGTGTTCCACATGTGTGCAGTGAGCAAACACGGGTCACTCCCTAAGGAAAAAAGTAAAAAAAAAAATAATTAGGCCACCTTCTGTAGTGCAAACAAGACTGGCAATGGTGTGAGTCAATCAGCACTCTTGGTAGTACTCTATAAATACATTCCACCTCTCAGGTAACATTCCCTGGGACACAAGGTGTAAGTGCAGTAAGCTTAGAGACAGAGGAATGTTAATGCAGGGTTTGAATCCAGTCTTTCAGATCATTTTACAGAGGGGTGTCAGAAAGCAATTTATCATTTGTGGCAAACATTCATTTTGTCAATAGAGTAAAATATTGTATTCATAGAAATTATTATAAATCATATTGGATAGTTATGCAGATTCTCAGAAAAAAAGCCATCACACTCACACACACACACACACACACACACACACACACACACACACACACACACACACACACACACACACACTATTTTCACTTGTTCATTGTTATATGTATATAGTTTTGACATCCACAATATATTTTGTACACTCATTGTCACTACAAACAAAATTGAATCCTATACAAAATCCCATAAGAGATTTAATAAATATAGCTATATTTAAAGGTACACCTAAAAGAGGAGATGTAACATTATTTATCTTGTTATTTGTTATTTCGATCATAAGATTCTTGAGTTTTAAAAATGCCAAATGACATCTTTAAAAGGAATTTCTTTAAACATTAATGGATTGAATAATCCGTGTAAAAGGGCAAGCCTAATAAGATACATTAATCTACACAAGGCCAATCTAGTCTTCCTGCAAGAAACCCATCTCTTGAAAAAGATATTGATAAACTAGCCACTAATAAGTATACAGTATTGGTTAGTTCAGAGCACACTCAGAAAAAAGAGGAGTGGCTATTTTATGGAATAAAAGTATGCCCATTCCTAAAACCATTAAGTCTTATCAGGATGACAAAGGAATGTTTTGTATGGTTACAATACAAATTAATGGGAAGACTTGCACTTTAATTAATGTATATTGGATACCTGGAATTGGTATTAATACAGTGAAACATCATATTGATAAGATCATATCATTCTCTATAGGGGATATTATTTTAGCTGGTGATTTTAATTGTATACTACATGAAAGTGATACTACCACTATAAAGAAAAGAAGAATTACATCTAATGCAAAACATTTAAATGATTTTGCTAATTCTTATCATTTGAATGATATTAATAATCAGATAGAGTCAAAATCATTACCATACACCTTTTTTCTAACAGATACAAAACTTATTCAAAAATAGATAGGGTCTTTATTTCTAACCAGATGGTAACAGATTTAATTAATTCCAAAATCATTTCATGTCCTATATCTGATCATAACTCAATTGTTTTTGAATTCATGATAAAAAATACTCATAATGTTCAGATCAAAAGGATACCAGCATACTTAACTCAGCTAAAAGACTATAAAGAATATATACTTTCAGAAGTACAACATTTTCTAGACATAAATAATACTCCTGAAGTCTCCATTGTCTATGTTTGGGATGCCTTAAAATCATATCTATATGGACAAAGTATCAGATGGTATAATAATAAAAGGAAATCTTGGGATAAGGAATTGTTAGATATTCAAAGTAAACTAGACTCTTATAAACATAATAATAAAGAAAATATTATGGACAAGAAAGTTATTGAAGAAATAAACAAACTAAATGAGAAATACAAAGAAATTTTAACTCATAAAGTTAAAATAACTTTAGAGAAATACAAGTTTTTGTCTTATTCAATAAGCCCCAAATACTTACATAGACTTAAAAATAAAACAAAAAGATTGAACAAACAAAACCATATCAAAGAAATCTTTTCTCTAAGGAAAAAGAAGAATGTTTCTAGTATACCAGAAATACTGGATGAATTTAGAAATCACTTTCACAAGATTAACCATAACAACATTAACATGGAACCTAAAGATAAAATAAAGGAGTTTATAACCACAAACATGAATACAAAGCTTAATAAACAACAGATTAAACTATTGGACAAGAGTATTTCATATACAGAAGTTATTACACAAATAAATAAGCTTAAATCAAACAAAGCACCGGGTAATGATGGTATTATACCAGAGATATATAAAATCCTTTCTAAAACTACATATTCATTAATACATAAGGTTTTTATTCTGGCCCAAACTGAGTTAATAACACCCCAACTTGGCAATATACATTTATTTCACCAATTTTAAAACCTAATAAAGATCCAACTAGATGTTCTTCATATCGACCCATCTCATTACTTAATGTTGATTATAAAATGTTTATGAGTATTTTTGCTGATAGATTGAAGACAATTATCCCGGCATTATAGACATAGATCAGACGGGCTTCATTGTAAATAGAAATACTTTTGATAATATAAGAAGAACTTTAACATTAATTGATTTTGCAAATAGGAAAAGAAAGATTTAACACTTATTAGTCTTGATATAGGTTCAGCATTTGATTCAGTAAGTTGGGACTATCTGTTTACCTTACTGAAATGCACAAATTTCTCTGATGCATTTGTAAATTTAATTGAGCATTTATACAAAGGAATGCTGGCTTATATTAAGGTAGGAACATATGTTTCACAAAAATACCCATTCTTAAAGGTACAAAGCAAGGATGTCCACTTTCTCCACTATTATTCACTTTAGTAATGGAGCCTTGGGCTAATTTGATTAGAAACAGTACTGACATAGAGGGTTTTGAAATAGAAGAAAATACAACATCAAAAATTCAACTTTTTGCAGATGATGTTCTAATTACATCAGCAGGATCTAATTCTTCTATGCAGTCTTTATTTGATAAAATGATGAATTTTAAAAGTATTTCTGGTTTAATATTCAATGAAGAAAAACTAAAATACTACCTATATATACACGAAAAAATACTCTCATTAGTGATTTTACTAAATATGTACCCAACTCAGGTCAGATAACTTATTTAGGTATAATACTATCTAAAGATATTAAATCTATTATATATAATAACTATAATACCTGTTTTCTTAATATACAAAATCTTTTTAATACCTGGAATAATATGTTTTTACTATGGAGGAGAGACTTACAATTATTAAAATGATAATATTCCCCAAGATTTTATACTTAATACAATCAATAATACTTTCACCTACAAAAATAACTATCAAGAAACTGAATACACTAATGTTAAATTTCTTATGGGCACCTAATAGACCTAGGATTGCATTAAAGAAACATACTAATAGCTGGTCTCAAGGGGGTATTTCTTTTCCAGACTTTAATTTATATATTATCTCTTCTATTATAAAAATTATTACTTTATTAATAGATCGGCCATATGTCGCAAAATGGAAAGATTATTGGGAGCTAATTAGTATGCACTTCATGAAAATCTCCTTAACACATAAAAATATGATTATAAATAACTCCATGTTGTGGTTGCTAAAGGAATTTTGTACTTCACCTATTACACCTAAACATATGGTCTGTTACCCATTAAATATTATTATTAGTTATCGTAACTTTATATTCATGCACCCTAAGTATAGGGAATGGAATTTTATTGTATTCCTATAATTTATACTCAGGGTATGCTTATGTCATCTACTTCTGAAGGAGCTCATTTAGCTATAGATAATAATCTAAAGTACTGGTATCAGCTGATATCTGATAATAAAGTTAAAAATCTAGATTTCTTAAAACAAGAATTTGATCTAAGAGAAACTTGCTGGTTAGAGGTTCAGATCTTTAGACAACATCTCATTGATAGAATAGATCTAATGTCTATAACAGTTAAAGAATATATTCCAAAACTGATTGATTACTTGATAATAAATTTACAGCATAAAGTTTCTGATAAAGGTAAACTTTCATATATACATAAAATTATCAGACAAGAAACTTTTTACAATGTAGATTCATACTGGAATTATTTCACCTCTATTAATGGGGACCCACCAACTCAACAAGATAAACAATATATATTGGAATCTGCTTATAGAACTACATCTTCCATTGTCTGGAGACTTTATACATGGAATTTTTACATAGATCTTTTATACACCTTTGATGATGAATAAAATTAATAATAAAGATAATCTATGTAAGAGATGTAATGTAGAAATTAATGCTGACTGGGCTCATATGTTTTATGACTGTATGAAGTTGAAAGAATACTGGAAGTCAATTAATGAATTTTTGCAGGCTCTTTTACAGATAATTTCATTATTTCTAAGTCTCTTATATTATTCAACACACCTGTACCTCAATGTGTTAAAAAGATTAAGCTTCCCTTGTTATGGTCTATCCTAGCAGTGGCTAGGAAAATAATAACTAGAAATTGGATTTCAGATACACCTCCTTCGTTCAATGAATTTAAAAATGTTATGAATATAATGTGTCATATGGAAATAAGCACAATTAGAATGAGAACAACTAGAAAAACATCACATTTTATTGTATGGGATAATTTACAAAATTTGTTAAAAAAATTCTAATTTCAATAGCACAGTATTTTAGTTTAATTAATTGATCTGATTGTAGTGGATGTCTTTGTAAATACTTTAGTTGTTTTGTTGAATATTATAATAATACCTATTTTTAATTATTTGTATAAAATTGTTATGATATTTCTCTTATATGTTAAAACAATAAACTTGTTTTGAAAAAAAAAAGAAAGCAATTTATCACAGCATTTTGATTGGGAATGTAAAAATAAATACAAATAAGTATCATAACTATGTTTATTGCAACAAATGCATCATTACTGATTTCTGTAGAAGCCCACTACAATGTTTGTAAATTATGTTAAACATGACAATGATATTTAGTTTAGAATGCCCATGCATAGGTATGATGTGCACAATACCTTTGTTATAATCATTTATCACATATCATCAGTATGTGCTTGTGACAGTATATCTTGTGAAGTATGTTAATTAGTGGGAGGAGCTGAAAAACAGTATTGCTTTTTTATTTAGAAATATCTGTATTTAGCTGAAGTGTTTTTGTGGCTTGCATTGCTCTGGATATCACTCATTTCTGACTGCATTCTTTCCCCTTGCACCCACCCAGTCCTTGTTGTTTTCTTAAAATTGGTGGCTTTGAGTTGCCCATCCTCCTATAAATCTCATTTTGGACACTCCTCCCAGTCCCATCTCATCAGCTCATTCTACTGAGTAGAGAGAGATCATTTGGTAGGCCCACCCCTTAGTATTTCAACCTTGAATTATCTTGTTTCATCCCTTCCCACTTGACTTAACCTATACAAATTGCACTTTATTCATCTGCTTTTACTGTATTTGTGTTTCTTCCTACCTTATTACTTTATTTTGCTTTTGCTGCTTGTTCTTAAAAGTACTCAATTGCATTTATTCTGCTGCATTTATTAATGCTTGTTAGTGGCCTGATTACATTGTAACTGTTATTCTAAGCCTTATTTTGGTTTAGGCACTTGGGCTTCAGACCTGTTGTTTTATACTGGGAAGGTTTGTGGTCTACACTCTTATGGCAGGAGAGGTAGCTTACATACTTCTAAGATGGAAATGCTGGTTGAAGGCTTAGTGTCTGTTATTCTAAAAGTGTCTTAGTTCTGGTTTAAGCACTTGGGCTTCAGGCCAGTTATTTTACATTAGGAAGGTTTGTGCTCTACACTCTTGTGGGATGACAGTGTAGACTCTGCCCCTCTAAGCTGGGAATTGCTGATTGAAAGCTTATTGTGCCTTCTTATTTGAAATATTTCTCTCTGAAACTAGTGCACCTTGTTTTTTGTAGCATAGACTAGATTCAAACCTGCTGACTCTAGTTCTGTTTGTATAACTTGAACACTAATCCAAGACATCTTTTTTTGGAGAGGCTTCCCTCCCTGCAGGGAATTCACCCTAGTGGCAGGAATGTGTGTGTGCAGTTAGAACTTGTCTGCTTGAAGACTGCTGGAACAGGGCTCAGTTTGAGCTTTTTTATTGGTTAATTTGTTTAACTCAGTTTGCTCTTGTTTACTTCTGTTATATTTAAGTGTGTATCTGTTCTCCTGTGTTAAATCAACCTAAAGAGAGTTTAAATATCTTTAGCATACCCTGGTTACAAATTTTGCTGTATCCAGATCTGTTTGTGTGATTCCTGTGTTTCCTGCTACTCTATCTTGTGTTGGCCGGGGCCTGCCTGCACTTAGTGAGAGTAAGTGAACTGGTTGGAACTGGTCTGGCAGAGGGTGTTGAGCTAAGAGCTCAGGAACAAGGGCTTATTGGTCAATTCCAGCGTTTCTATTTTATTTTAATTTTTGTGGTATTTAAACTCAGCATTTGCATTTGTTTGTGCTTGTTTGCCCATCATGCATCACTACTGCACTGTTTAACCCTTTGCAATGTATCTAAGTTGCATTTATTTTCCTTACAGCACTCCTTGTTCAGCCCTACTCACACCTATAAGGTACTCTCCTCAAATAGTACCCATATCCCTGACCTCTCTCCCACAGATTCTGATAACCATGGACAGACAATTTCCTATGGTTTCTTCTGCTAGTCTGGTTGATATGGGCATCCTGAGGCACTGCAGAAACTGCCTTATGTACACAGACAACCCTCTACTGCTACCACCTAGGAACACAACATGTGAGAAGCAATTACATTAATAACCTAGAATCCTTGTTGTCTCAGTCACAAGCCAGTACTTCTGAAACTGAGAAGGTTGTCTGCACAAACACTACGAACACCACACCTCTAACACCACCCACATTTGTACAACAAACTCCTACAAATGCAGGGGTTTTCAACAAAAACATACCTAAACAAAAAAGACCTCTGAAGAAAAAACACACACGCACATCACAACCCACAGCACCAAGCATCACACATAGTATACACATCTGTGTCTCACAGCTTCTAAGGCCCAGCCCCAAACCCAACATACTAGTTATATGAGACTCTATCATGAGACACACAGATGTGCCCCTCTACAGGCTAGACATGGAGAAAGTCACGGTAAGTTGCTTGTCAGGTGCTAGAATCGGCCATATCACGCACGCACTCAAGTCTCTTAACAACAGGTACTGTTATGACTCTTTCATAGTCCATGTTAGCGTGAATGACTTGAGACACCTTAAGTCATTCTCACAGTACCTCACAAAGAGGATTACTGGCCTCAAACAAATGCCCTACACTGACTGCCTCCAAAAACACCAGCTTTACACCATAGCATATTGCCTACTCCGAGGTAATCTCTGCCTACCATATAAAGCTATGTCAAACCCAGAGCTGTTGGACATGCTACACCTAAAAAAAATCCCAATCCCACGAGCTACACACTCTAGGGTCCTAGACCTTGTCACCACAATACACAGAACATGCTGGATGGATAGATCCCTGTCCCAGAGACTTCCCATACTCTGGGAAAGGCTACCCATTTATGTCAAGCAAAGTTCTTCATTAGCACTCTTCAAGAAAAATCTTGATGAGTGGATGGGAAATAGGAAATACACCCTGGGGATCACTTCTGTGGCTCTGCTTGACAGTGGCACAGGAAAATAACTTTCTTGGGTGGCGTAAGCCCAGAAACCTTGTTGGCTAGGCTTACTTAAGCCCTTGGACCAATAGCCTAGTCCCTACCTATGAACCTATGAACATACCTCTCTGGACTACATGTAGAGACACATGATTGAGCTCACTGAATATGTGTCCCAGGCAGATATGTCCCTAGCCTTAAGCAGTATCCTACCATCACCCAGAATGATTCCTCAATACAAACAGAAACTGATTAACTTTAACAATTGGCTTAGTTTCTGGTGTCATGCTAAGGGAATCCAGTACCTGACAACATGGGAGGACATGACTGACAGACCACGATGCTTTACTAGAGATGGCCTTCATCTGTCTCCCCTGGGTTCAGGCTTCTGGCAAAGGCTCTTTCCTTCCCCATAGTGCCTTTTTAGGCAAAGTCATGAGCACAAAATTACCAACATGAAAAATTCTTCTAAAAGAAATTTAAAGGTCATGCTGCTAAATGCTAGAAGTCTTAGCATGGAATTGCACTCATTGCAAGCTTTCCTTGCCCCGGAGGATGCTGACATTTGTGCAGTCATTGAAATCTGGTTTAAAGCTGTGGAGAGCACCCCATCCTTACCAGGTTACTCATCTTATCATATTTTTAGACCCCAAATGGAGGGATACAAAGCCAAAGGAGGTGGAGTTTCAATATTTATCAAAGACATACACACCTCCAGGCTGGTCAAATGGTATAATGCACAGGACACACTACAAGTACAGTTAACTGTTGACAAAATACCTGTTCAAATCATAGCTAGCTATAGAACCCCAACCATGACTCAGGACGCCCACTCCACCTATCTGGACTTACTTGAATCCATCAAGATTAAAGGCTCTACCCTGATCCTGGGTGACTTTAACTATCCAACCATAGAGTGGAAGACTTATTCTAGCCCAAACATGAATGCCCAGAGATTCCTTGACTTCATCAATGCCAATGCATTGGATCAGCTGGTCGACACCCTACGAGAGTTGAAAATATCCTGGACCTGGTCCTAACCAACATGAGTAGCCACTGTAGCACCGCTACAGTGTCATCCTCCTTGGTAAAATTCAACCATAAAGCGATCAATTTTGAAGTCACCATCTCCCCTGATCCCCCCCCCCCCTCCCATCAAGGTCAAACAAAAAAAACTTTTCCAAAGCTAGCTACAATCTCCTCAGAACAGGTATAAGCAGCTTCACAGCCAGCTTCCCTTCAGTTGGAACTAGCACTAATCTCCAAGCCTACACCATAAAACACAGTTGCATGGACTCAACAGTACCTGACAGGACCAAATCATCTTCCTCAAGGAAGAGTAAACCTGGCTGGTGGACAGCAGTAATAAACAAACTCTATAATAAGAGGAAACAATTGCTGTCCAGGACCAAGAAGAAGCAGGTGCCAAACTGGAAGCAATCTCTCCTTTGTCTGAACAAGCAAATAAGGTCACTTGTGAAATCCTCTAAGGCTACCTTCAAGTCCAAATTGGCCAGATCCAGTAAGGACAATCACAAGGCCTTCTTCACATATGTCTGCAATCTCAAAGGTAACACCCGAATCTGCTCTGAACTGGTGGTCTATAACACCACATACACAAATCACAAATGCCATATATATATATATATATATATATATATATATATATATATATATATATATATATATATATATATATATATATATATATAGACAACCTGCTGGCAGACAGGTTCAGTAAAATCTTCACCCCCCCTGTCCTCCATCAGTAAACCAGGACATCCCCAGCACCTGCCTCCCTCCCCTCATCACCAGGGAGAGGTCTTTAATGCCCTCTCGAAGACAAAAAATACAGTCTCCATGGGACATGATAACATCCCTGGCTGTATCCTACATGAACTCAGGCATGAGCTCTCAGCTCCATTAGGCACCCTATTCAACCAAAGCCTGAGCACCAACTTCATGCCAGTTGAATGGAGGGCAGCCACTGTCATCCCTATTTACAAAGGTGGAGCGTCCACTGACCCAGGCAATTATAGGCCCATCAGCCTAACTAGCCAGATCTGCAAGGCCATGAAATGCATTATCATGGACCTTATAAACAAGGACATTAGCAACCTCCAAACAATTGACCCCACATAGTTTGGTTTTGTCAGAGGGTGATCATGCTTTTTAAACTTGGTTGACTTCTTTGAAACAGTCACCAAAGCCATAGACGAGGGAAAGATGGTGCACACCAACTACTTTGACCTAGTCCAAGACTTCAACACTATTCTCCACTCTAGCATAATAGATAAACTCTCCCAGCTAGGCATCAATCCATATGTTACCAGATGGGTAGCTAACTGGCTCACTGATAGAACCCACTCTGTCAAAATAGGGGAAGCCACCTCTAGCAATGGACCTGTAATGAATGGTATACTTCAAGGATCATTCTTGGGGCCTCTACTGTTTGGGATATACTTTTCTGAGGTGCAAGTCAAAACCAGTGATCTGTGGCTGACCAAGTTTGCAGATGACTGCAAGCCGGGCACTGTCTTAAACTCCCCTAGTGATGTGAACAACCTCCAAGAGGGCCTTACACAAGCTAATGACTAGTGCCAGAAGCATGGCCTCAAACTGAATGCCAAGAAATGCATCATTATCCCCTTTGGGGAAATTGGCATCTCCACTAATTATCATATTAATAACAACGTACTAAGCACACAATCAGTCATGAGGGACTTGGGCACCCAGGTTGTTAACAACCTGACTTTTGACCACCATGTTGCCTCTATTATATGGAAGGCTTTCTACATGGCCCACCTCATAAATAAAGGTATTTCATCCAGGAACAAGGAAGTCATAACATCCCTATACTCTTCCCTTATCAGGACCCATTATCGAGTACAATGCCCCCTTTGGCATGTACCTTGCCAAGCACATGCAGCAGTTGGAGAAACTACAGAAGTTCCTAACAAGGAAAATCCAGGGTGTCAAACACTTATCCTATACAGATAGGCTAAAAGCCCTGACCCTCTACTCAGTCTCATACAGACTGCTCAGAGATGGCCTGTGTCTGGTAGACAAGGCCATCTCAGACCCAGCCTTGATGGAGTTGCTGCATATCTGTAAGTCAAACTTCACTCGTACAACCCACATGCAAGGCCTTAACCTGGTCTGTGGCATTAATAGAACTTGCTGGCAGGATAGATCTGTGTCCCAAAGACTCCCCCATCTGTGGAATAGACTCCCTCTCCATGTCAAGCAGAGTACCTCTCTGGCCCTCTTTAAGAGGAACCTGGACGACTGGATGAGAAACAGAAAATACACCCCTGGGATCCCACCTGTGTCCCTGCTGGACAGGGGAAACAGGTGCTGACTTTGAGGGAACATGGGCCAAATTCTTGGCTAGGCTTATAAGGGCCTCCGGGCCAATAGCCTAGTATCATCCCATGAACCTATGAACCTATGTATGCAAACTAACACATTATGAATTACTCAGGTTATGCAACTGCATGCAGCTGAAATGTATTTACACAGACAAATACTGCCTTTTACATAGAAATGCAGTCCTGTGACTAATTAGAGTCAAATTCATACAGCTATCACTAAAGTACATCTCCCATCTTTGTTGCATTTCTATACCACCAATTACTATGCTAGAAAGTAAGATCTCCTGTGGCACTGACAGTTAATAAGCAGTTTTACATTTCATCCTTCTTATGCTCATAGGGTTGATTCCCAGGTGGTACTACTCAATCTTGCCAGTGTGTAACTCTCAACAGGCCGGAATGTCATATGTCATTACATTTTACCTCCAACTAACCACGATTATAACAAACACTACAAAACGTGTCACTGTTTAACATTGCAACATGTGTCAATAGTGTGAGCACCACATATGGACAAATGTCACTGCCATATTTCACACCTTCTGTGCTTCTGGGTGCAATCAGTGTAAATGTGTCTGGAAATCCATTGCTGTGCTTCCAATTGGACAAATGCACTTGACAAGTCTGCTCATCTTTGTGCACAAGCTACTTAATGTGAGATCTGCATTGGACACCAGCTCAGACAAACATGTCTAGCTTGACTGCTGCAGATGTGGCTAGTGATATGAGTGATGGCGTTCCATTCACAGCACAAAGGTGGGATGTTGAGAAGTCCAGGATTTCTGTGGCATTCCTCATGCAGCATTACAGCTGAAGGCTGTTGCAGGGGGATTATACTGGATCTCAGTATAAGGCTGAGGTTTAGAATAGCTTGGCACCTGGTATCACATGCACTAGGAAGTAATGCCATCACCACCATGGTGACATGAAGAAGTGCAAGCAGGACCTCCTGAGCTGATGGGAGGATGTGATTAATACTGCAAACACCCCACATTTATGTAAGCATACTGTGATATCACCTCTGTACGATGTGGCATTAATTAGCCAGTAAACACAGTTATTCATTATTATGCTTTCGTGTATATATATGTTTTCTTTTCTCTTCTACACAGCTGCAGCAGAGATAGCAGAAAACCAGGAGTGAATAATTTGGAATATGGTAAGCATGCATCAGGACTGAATTCGGGGCAGAGAAGTATTTTAATGCATCACTGTACATCATCTTGAGCAGGAATACTTTAACTCTGATATCAAGCATCTATGCGTGCTCCAATAGGTCTTGGTGATTGCATTAGACAATGAGTACATCAGCCTGTGTGTGGGTTCAATACCCAGAAACACACAGTTTTTAGGATATTATTTAGAAAATGTTAACTACAATACTGCATAACATCAACCATTACATTTTGTGAAATGCAAGTATTATCTTTGAAAGCAGATATCTAATATGGTACAGTGAAATACATGATTCTTAGTCATATCATACCATTTCAATTGATTAATTTTATAACACATTAATGCCTTCCCATTATATCGGGTGTGGCCAAGCTGTATTTATGTATTTCTCATATTGGTTTATGAATTGAAATAATAAAATAACGTAATATGCCATTGATCTAATTCTCTCTCTCTCTCTCTCTCTCTCTGTCTCATTTTGTCTCTCCCACCCTATCACACTTTTTTCATATATATGTATTTTTTAATACATTGCTAATGAAAACAATATGATCATTAGCACAGGGAGGTACTCCAACTACTGTAGTTCGGGCCACCATACCTCCACAGGTAGCTGCAGTGGCACCACCAAAGGCAGTGCAGACATCAAGCAGACCTGGGTTGCAACCTATGAGCATTCGCCACAACTCCTGCCCTACCAGCTGCACCTGTGTCAGGTAGTTCTGCCCTAGTGGCTGATGTAGTGGTACCGTCTGGGAGCAGTAGCAGTGGAAGTAGTAATTTTGTCATCCATCAGGAGCTGACAGGGTTGGTGGAGGGCATTATGGAAAGGAGCCTCAGTGCTGAATTAGCAGGATTGAAAAGGTCCTGCTCATATTGCCAAAACAATGTCATGTCCAGCACTGACCTAGGCAAATGACACAGACCACAGTGATGACAGTTCCGAGGGTGAGGCCTAGATTCTCAATGTTCACAAGCTGGAAGTTGATGAGCCTCTAAGGTTCCCTAGTTATCCCCAGTCATGGTGTCACCCAACCCTTTGTATCCATCACCATCCCTGTCTGTCTTGTCCTTGTCCTACATGTCTGCACCTGCTACTTAACCTCCCCTACCTACCTACCTGACCCTCTTATTCCTAATCACATTCCCCAACATTCTTCTCACTCAAAAAAAGGGCACCTATCCTACAGACACATTTGATTTGGTCCAATTGGCTACATTAAATTATTCCTTTGTTGTTACTCAGCCCTAGTGTGGTGACTCTCCAAAGTCATGACATTGTGTGTGCAATATTACATTTATGTTCTGAAGAAGTGGATAACTATGGTGCTCTTGCTCCACCATCCTGCAAATTTCTGTATTCTTTCTCCTGTGTCTTGCTCTATCCTTGCACCCACTCCCCCCATTTTCACCACTGTCCTATCAGTCCCTTTATCACACATTTAAAGTAATCAATGAATAGGATCACACACAGCACACAATGACCAGAAATGTCCCATGGAAAAGTCTTCACTTTTTTGTCTTTGGCATTTGCATGCAGGTTGGCATCATGCACCAGTGCTAAGTGATGGTGAATGCCATTTAACTTCATATGGTAAAAGCTGAAGATTTTAGTTTTAGCAGCAGTAGCCCAGTTACTTTCATGCATATGTGCTTAAATCCACTGAGCTATGGGAATACAGAGTAAAGACAGCACATTGAAATATTTGCTCTAACAGTTGCTAGGCTGCTGGATGTAATGAGCTGGAAATTACTATGTGGTATACTGACATAATTCCCCTGTCTCTAAGATTGATGTTTTTGCATAGTGTCATGGGTTCAATTTCAGCTGTATGTCAAATTATTATAGGTTCATAGGTTGGTACTAGGCTATCAGCCCTAGGGCCTATACAAGCCTAGCCATAACAATTCCCTGGCTATTTCTTCCCACATTATTTACTTTCTTGGACCCCTGTCGATTATTTTATGAGATTTTAAATTCCTATTGTATGTTTAACTACAAACATCTATATCTATCTCCAGTTACAACTTTTCATTAAAATACCATTTGAATAGTGCAGCAGGAAAGCATTTGCATAAAGATTCAATCCCCCACAGGGAGACTTAGTAAGGCACCCTTATCCTACGATGTCTTAATATCAGTTCTACGGCCCTACCCCTTCTTGTTCGCTATAGCAAGCGCTTTACTGGACAGAGCACGGCATTTTAATAAGTGAGGAAATAAGTAATAGTAACACACCATAAAGGTGCTCCTACATGTCCCTTAAATAATACTACTGCTATTTATCTCTCCGTCTCTCTCTCTGTCTCTCCCTTCTTCTTCAGTAAGTTTTCACCGTACCTTCAATTGTGTGCTTTAAAGCACATGAAGTAGGAGCTCTTTGATCTGTGTTGAGATAATTCTCGGATCTCTTAACTATTTTTTGCATACTTTCAAGGGTTCTAATCCAGGCATTAGCAAAGTATTACTGGCAGCTTCTAGAACACTATTTTATATGTAGCTGTTGACTACATATTGTAGTGAACTATCATTATCCTACTTCTGTCAGAATCTACTTGGTCACTGTCTCCCTCTCCCCATGTCTATGTAACTTTTTTCTTCCGTCTCATAGTCTTTCTCCTCTGCATTTGTGTAATGCCTAGCACAGAGCACAACCTGCAACCTAGGCTAAATGGAAGTACAAGTACAAGTGCCAATGTCTTGTGAGTTTCTGCCTTTGGCCACATTAATTTGTTGCCCTTCACACTACTGCACTTAGCCTTGCTGTGCTATTTACAGTTAGGCTAATCCTCTCCAGGACAGCATGAAGCATACACCATGTAGGATTTTCAAATGTCAAGCATTGTTAGCACGTATTCTGCACTGTATCATTTAGTATGCTTCTGGCTGTAATATACACCTTATTTAAAGTTAAATCTGTCATTACTGTGATGAAGCCTAATGGCTACATTCTCCCTTGCCACATTGTTTTGTGACCATCCCACCAAACCAGTAAAATTAAGTTGGGAAGTAACATTTCCTATGTGGTACATTGCCATATTTCACATATCTGTCATACAGTCACATTTTCAAAGCCAGACTGGAAAATAATTAATTTGGCAGATTTTGTTAAATGCTGATAATTGACCAGGCATTAATGAGCATTGTTGTGTTACCTGTTTGTTAAAGGCTTTACCAAGATAATCCTTTATTCTAAAGAAATTATTTTATAAAAGCAGTTAACAAAATTAAATAAATATGAAGGAGTATATGACAACTACCCCATGATTGGTATTTTATGTAGGTTATGTAGACTAAGTTTCTTTGTACTAAGGAAATTAATAATTATTTGAATGATTGTATATTAAAGTTTTAGAATGATATGATATATTTATTTATTCAGTGATATAAATTATTATTTATAGGGTATACATTTGGAAATAGAAGTTTTTTTAAGAAGGTGGTGGGAATGAAAAAGCTTGGGTTTGATATGTGAGTGCTGTCCACTTAAACTAATCAGACTGAGTTTTTGTGGTTATTTAAACTGATGTATTTTTGCTGTAATTATCCAAAGTTCAGTATATGGCTGAACAAAAGGGCTTATTTGATTTTACTTTATTTACATGTACTTGTGTGTGCACTTGGTCTTTATTTTATCACGCCAAATAAACGCTGTAATCCCGTTCATTTTTTGGTGCCCATTTCACTAAAGTATTTGCCGTGGCTGTGGATACATAATGTGTTAGTTGTAATGTATAATCATGGACAGGGAAAAAGAGGAAAGTAAGTTTTAAAGACAAACAGTACAACATCACAGCATGCTTCTCAGCATATGCTCAGGACTAAGGGCAAGCAAAAGACAAGGACACTGGAAGCAGCTAAATCATAAGAGAGTAGAGGTCATGGTAGGTATTCCTGGAACTGGTGGTCTTGGCAGATCACTATCTGAGACATGAAAATGTAACACAAGGAATGTCACCTCTAGGAGGCAGACAGCACAACAGGAAAAGCATGGACACTTACACACATGCCAGAGTTATGGTTGTCCCTCACTTAGGGATGTAGCTGAGCATACATTATGACATAAGCCTTTGCACAAAAAGGTGCATATTTTGTGCCTGCATATGCAAAGATAGTACGTCAGTTATGCTACGCAACATACTCTGCTTTCCCATATCCTCTGAAAGTAATTCTCATTTTCCTTCCCTTTCTTTCCGTTTCCGAACTTTGACATGTTAGGGAAGTAAAGATCATAAACATTCTTCTTTTCAGGCCCAGTAAGACTAGTTTTCATGCCAGCAGAATCTTCAACCCTGTAAATGAACTCTAAGATGCAAAGTGGATGACAGAGTGTTAACCTTCAGTAGCATTTATTGGATCTTGTTAACATTCTGCATAAGTAATCCACTTGATTCCTTGTCGTGATCTACAAAACTGAAGAATGAATATTGTGGTTTTATACTGACATTTACTTAATGACCTCACAGGCAGAATTAGTGGTTTGAAATTAAACTCGATATGTTTACTATGTTATATATTAACCTGCTAGTTTTTTTCAAGGCAGAACTATTATCCGACAGAACTATCATGTACTATTTCCTGAAGCAAGGGTACCATGAATTCAATTCTTGGCTGACAGCAATGTTTTTTTTTTTTAATAAGGAATATTAAGGACTGCCTTATGTTAAAATTCTGATTCTATGGAAAAACATTACTTTGTTCCTCATACATTTTTAGTAGGACAGTGAGGAGCATGTGCATGGATATGCCATAAATTACAATTGCAGCATTCCTGTTCAAGGGAAAATGCTTAAAAATAAAAGCATGCTATTTTACCCAAAATGTAAGCGAATAGTATTACTTTATTTACTTTAGTTTTACAATAGATCTGATCCTTTAGGTAACACTAAAACTGCATTCATTTTTACAAAAATAACACTGTCTTGAGACAAAAATGTATCAATTGCCGCATCTGCATGTTAATAATTAGTATGTTTTTTTTTTCAAACTGCTCTTAAGTTACAGACCAACATGTAATGTAAGGTATAGCTTTAGTTGTTAAATTCTGAGTTCCATTTTTCAACAGAATCTGCTTGACTGCAAAACCTTGCTAGCTACTGTGACTAATCTGACATTGTACTCCAGCTGTTGTACAAGTAAGTAATTGCTTCAGTGCTTATAATGACTCCTGGGATTTAGTGATCTTAACTTTGTCACTACACAGTCTATCCAATACATTCCTGGGAATGTCTTGATTCAGTCATCTGTGATATTTTTTGTGGTCCCAAAAACTAGCACTGATGTCTGCTTTTACAATACAGAGAGGCCTGTTATACCTTGTAGATGGCGGGTGGGGGGGGGGGGGGGTGTACACTTTATCTTACTAAGGAAATATTTATCCGTTCATAGGATGTTTCTTGTCTGCATGATATGCAGGACAATGTTTTCCTTATAAGAAAATGTGGGACAATGTTTTCCTTATAAGAAAATGTGATGTCCATTTTAAAAAAATAAGAAGAATCCTTCAGGTGTCACAGAAGCAGGTTCTAGAGTACAGAGCCCTTGGTGAGGGTATGGTGCTATAAATAAGTCAACAAGTCTATAACA
The DNA here is from genome assembly GCF_019279795.1 of Protopterus annectens. Lineage (NCBI taxonomy): Eukaryota > Metazoa > Chordata > Ceratodontiformes > Protopteridae > Protopterus > Protopterus annectens. The sequence continues at coordinate 219,475,812 of NC_056748.1, forward strand.
AGGCAAAGGCAATGTTAGAAAGGGTTATTTAATTCCATTGTCTAGGCAAAGAAATTTGACTGCAGACCTTTTACAAATTCTAACATCACTTACCATTACCATATCTAACAAACCAAACGCCTATTCTAAAGTAGAGCTCAAAATTCAAATCTCTTCTTGTCATTCTACATAACAAAATGCAAATTCATTCATTCTGATAGAGCATAGAGTGCTTAATATACAAGTGTTATATACAGTTTATAATGCCAGCCTTGGTAAATCCTGCTAATCACTTCCCTGTCATTATTTATGTATTTGTTCATTCTTTTTTTTTTTTTTTTTTGCAGTTCTTTAAAGTTGCATTTTCAAACTGCTGTAAAAGCTGCTGTTCTACACTGAAATCAATGATATCTAGTGTTTCTTATTTAGTATTAGGCATCTGTTTGTGGCTTGTTATCACTTGGGGTCCAAACCAGTCAAATTACTTTAAGTCTAGAGGTAAAGTCTGCACTCTTGCAGCAGGAGACGGCTGATTTCACCTATGTGAGCTGGGAATTGCTGGTGGAAATCTCATAAAGTGAAGCACTCCACAACCCTGTGTTCTGGTAATAGGAAACTGCATTGTGAGATACACTGATGGCCCTCTTACCAGGCTGGATAAGGAGAAGGTGACAGTTAGTTACTTTTCAGGGGGCTACGATCTGCCAGATCACTCAAGCTGCCAGGTCACTTACCCCTAAGTACTAGTATGACTCAGTCATAGTCCATATGGGCATGAATGACCTAAGATGTCATAGTCCATGTGAGATGTACCTCCTTGGACTATATGAAGAGAGAGACATGACTGAGCTCTCAGAATATGTGTCACAGGTGGGTATAAGCCTAGCATTGAGCGGCATCCTACCTTCTCCAAGGATGATGTCATAATAGCAGCAGGTACGAGCCTAGCACTGAGCAGCATTCTACCATCTCCAAGGATGATGCCACAATACCAGCAAGTATGAGCCTAGCATTGAGCAGCATCCTACCATCTCCAAGGATGATGTCATAATACCAGCAGGTACGAGCCTGGCACTGAGCAGCATTCTACCATCTCCAAGGATGATGCCACAATACCAGAAGGTACGAGCCTGGCACTGAGAAGCATCCTACCATCTCCAAGGATAATGCCACGATAGCAGCAGGTATGAGCCTAGCACTGAGCAACATCCTACCATCTCCAAGGATGATGCCACAATACCAGCAGGTATGAGCCTAGCACTGAGCAGCATTCTACCATCTCCAAGGATGATGTCATAATACCAGCAAATACAGGCTTGGCACTGAGCAGCATCCTACCATCTCCAAGGATGGTGCCACAGTACCAGCAGGTATGAGCCTGGCACTGAGCAGCATTCTACCATTTTCAAGGATGATGCCACAATACCAGCAGAAAATGATCGACTTTAATAACTGGCTTTGCTACTGGTGTCATTCTAAAGGGGTCCAATTCTTTTCAGCCTGGGATGACATGGCTGACAGGCCATCCTGCTTTGCCAGAGATGGTCTTCACCTGTCATCTCCAGGCTTTCAGATATTGGCCAAAATATCATCCACCTCAATGGTGCCTTTTTTAGCCATTGCCAAACAGACAAACCTTCCAACATAATAAATGCTACTCAGGACAAGCTAAAGGTGTTACTGCTCAATGCTAGGAGTCTCAGCAAGAAAGTGCACTTCCTAGAAGGTCTCCTCACCATGGATAATGCAGATGTGTCTGCAGTCACTGAAACATGGTTCAGAGCTATGGAAAGCACTCCAGCAGTGCATGGCTATAACGCCCTTTATATGTTCTGACAACCCAGTGAACATGAAAGAGCTAAAGGCAGAGGTGTGTCTATCTATATAAAGGATAAGCACACCTCAAGGCTGGTAAAAGAATATGAAATGCTTGAGCTACTCCTTGTCCAATGAACCATGGGAAAAATCCATTACCGTATTATTGCTAGCTACAGGGCCCCCACCATGAACCAGGAACTCTTACATCATATCTGACGTTACCGGAACACTTACCATCCAGCCCAAATACCCCTCCATTATTGGGAGCATACCTCTCAACTGTACATATTTTTGCAGAATGTCCAGATTTTTGCCTCATATTTTTGGTCCATTTTTCATAAAATTGTGGTTCTCCGGCAAATTAGTGGCAAATTATTACAGACTGAAGTTAGAAAATAATGACAGACATTTGAGCTTCAGACTTTATACCCTTCAGAAAATCCATGCTAATGCAAAACCTGTTATTCTATCAACTTTCTAAGTTTGTAGGGGCAATATTTAAACTATTTTTGGGCCTTTGTCCCACATTTATTAATGGCTTTGTCCAGATTTCTTGCTGTAAGAGGTTGAGAGGTATGATTGGGAGGCATACACAACCAGTAACATGCAGGACCAAAGATTTTTGGACTTTGTAAATTCAAATTCCCTGGAGCTTGCTAATCTAAACTCCCAGTAGGGGGAACAAATATCCTAGATTTGGTACTCCTAAATATGGGAGAGCCTTGCCCCCTCCCCTGTGAGATCATATCACAAAGTAGTCTCCCTTGAAATAAAGATAAAACTTTCCCCCACCAAACTCCTAGAAATTTAAGAACTTCACTGAGGTAAATTACCCCCTATTAATGGACAGCAAGCTACCCAAATCCAAAAAGCCTGGAAACCTATGCAGAGGCATACACAAAAGCCCTGCACGACCATATTAATAACTGCATAGAAACAGCAGTACCAGACTGAAATAAACTCAGGTGAAACCACAAAGAACAAGCCACCCTGGTGGACCCCTGGTATTAATAGATTCTACAAAAGAAAGAAAATACTGTTGAGATGTAAGAAAGAATTTGCACAACAGAGCAAAAAGTCCCTCATTAGTCTGAACAAGTGAATCAGGGAACTAGTAAAGTCTCTGAAAGCAGACTTTCATGTAAAAATAGCCTTTAAAGCTAAGGATAACCATAAGGCATACCTGCTAACCACCAAATTCAGCTCAGATTTCATCTCCCCATCACCCCCAGTTCTCTGCCAAGATATACCCTCCACCACTCCACCGCCAATTATCACCAAAGAACAGGTTGCCACTGTGCTCTCTAAAGCTAAAAAAACATGGGTCTATATCACAACATCGAACTTACAATAGTTTGATCGTTGTAATATTGAACCATTATGTCCGAAACCCAACAAAACCTAAAGCACAGAACAGTGATTTTTTTTTCCCAGGGAAAAAAAATCACTGTTCAAGGCAAAAAAAAAAAAAGTAACCTTAAGCTTAAACTGAATGGCTTTGTCCCCCACACCCCCCTACTTAAATATACCAACTCTGAAATTGCACCACAATGGAGGAAATGGCAATGCCTCGGAAATGGCCAACTGATTTTGTACCCTGGGAAAATAGTCAGTGTGCCGTGGCTTCGCTATTTTCCACTTTCGGACTTTAGGGTTCAATATTACAATGTTCAAACTTGTTTTAGTTCGACATTGTAATATAGACCCAAAAAACACGGCTTCGGTGATGCCTGACAATATACCAGGTTGCCTCTTAAGCAGCTTAAATCAGGACTTATCAGGCCCATTAGAATCTCTATTTAACCATAGCCTTTGGACTGGCTTTGTCCCAGTAGAGTGCAGGACAGCAGTCATTGCTCTGCATAAAGGGAGACCATCTACTGACCCAGGAAATTACAGACCCATAAGTTTGACTGGTCTTATATGTAAGGCCATACAGTCACTATCTTCCTTCATAGAGCAGTGCCTGTGGTCACTACATCTGACCTGAATTTTGCAGGATCTCTGCCATAAGGCCCTATACCTATAAGTTTACTGAGAATTTTGTCAGTGTTTAATAGCCTGAGGTCACTACATCTGACCACAATTTTGCAGGAGTTCTTCCCTAAGGCCCTACACCTACAAGTTTACTGAGAATTTTGTCAGTGTGTAACGTAAGCATATTTATCATGAAGAACTTTTCTGCTTATTAACTTTAATCAGTTAAATACATGCCTGATTAAACTCTCTGTGAAATAGTCTGTGCAATCTAAGGACCTCATATTAAGTTGGCCACTGTCCACTTTTGTTTGACCAGTAGACTATACTGCATATGCCAGTTTTTTTAGTCTCAGTAAATGATAGACAAACTATTTTACTTGCATCTCTTTGCTAATTGCTTTGTTCTGGCTATAAAATGACTGATCTCAGTTATAAATTCACCTTCGCTCCCCTACCTACCCCTAATTCTCATCCACCCCCTCTTACTCTAATATTATACTTCCTACATGCACGTTTCACTTGTGACTGTTATTCCAAAACCCTCCGCAGTCATTGTACTACTTCTATAAATAAACTTCTGTTTCTTTTTTCCTACTTCCCTATCTCTATTTAATTTTTTAGCCCCATTCCCAGCTATCTTTCTCCCTCCCATACTGCTTAGCACTATATCCATTTCTAATCACAACTCTCCCTAATAGTACCTATTTATTCCAGATTTTATTTTTTCTTTTCCCAAATAAACCCTCATTTCTTTTTATTTTGAATATATTATTATACTCTAGCTCAGTGATCCCCAACCACTGGACCACGTACCGGCACCGGGCCGTCTGGTATAGAGTGAAATGAAAAAGTGAATGCGTGTATGAGTGTGTTTATGTGTCTGAGTGTGTGAGTGAATGTGTGTACGAAAGTAGAAGAGTCCATGTGTGCGTGTGTGTGTATATGTTTCAGTATGCATGCGTGAGTGAATGCATGCATGAAAGAAAGAGCATGTGTGTGTGTGTGTGTGTGTGTGTATGTGTGTGTGTGTGTGGGTTTGATCAGGAGAGAGCGAGAGCGATGTGTGAGTGAACGCAGTATGAATGAGGATGTGACTGTGTGTGTGTGTGTGTGTGTGTGTGTCTGATCGGGAGAGACTGATAGCATTGTGTGAGTGAACACAGGTATGAATGAGGACATTACTGTGTGTGTGTGTGTGTGTGTGTGTGTGTGTGTGTGTGTGTGTGTGTGTGTGTGTGTGTGTGTGTGTGTGTGTGTGTGTGTGTTTCATCAGGAGAGAGCGAGAGAAATGTGTGAGTGAATGCAGGTATGAATGAGAAAGTGACTGTGTTTGATCGGGAGAGAGTGAGGACGATGTGTGAGTGAATGCAGTATGTATGAGGATGTGACTGTCTGTGTGTCTGATCGGGACAGAGTGATAGCGATGTGTGAGTGAATGCAGGTATGAATGAGGAAGTGACTGTGTGTGTGTTTGTGTGTGTGACTGGGAGAGTAAGAGTGATGTGTGAGTGAATGCAGGTATAAATGAGGGAGTGACTGTGTGTGAGAGATCAGAAAAGAGTGAGAGCGATGTGTGTGAGTGTGTGTGTGTATGTGCGATGTGTGTGAGTGTGTGTGTGTGTGTGTGTGTGTGTGTGTGTGTGTGTGTGTGTGTGTGTGTGTGTGTGTGTGTGTGTGTGTGTGTATGTGACAGATGAGGGGTATAGAGAGAGAGAGAGAGAGAGTGATCCCTGGCAGCACCAGCAATGAGGTTTGTGTATGTCTCTACCATACCACTGGAAATATACATATCAACCTCTTAGATCTAGAAATCTGGACAAAGCCAAAAATAATGGGAGGGGGGGGGGTCAAAGGCCCAAAATAGGGACACTTTTAAGTACTGCTCTTACAAACTTAGAAAGTTGATAGAAATACAGGTTTTGCATTAGCATGAATTTTCTGAAGACTATGAAGTATGAAACTTAATTGCCTGTCATTATTTTCTGACTTCACCCTCAATGATTTGCCAGTGATTTGCCAAAAAACAACAATTTCATGAAAAAAGACCAAAAATATGTGGCAAGAAATCTGGACATTCTACGAAAATTTGTACAGTTGAGAAGTATGCTGGACAGACCCAAATAATAGGGACAGATTTTAAATATTGCTCTTATAATCATAACGTTAATAAGGTTGCCATTAGGTTTACTTACCTCTCGACCATAGTAGATCAATGTTATGCTGTTAAGCAGAATATACACTTTTCTTTGTTAATTATTGCCAACTCTCCTTTTATTGCTTTTCTCCCAAGTCTTCTAGTCCAGTTGGGCCACCTTGTTAAACAAATGTCAAATAAATAAATAAATAAATAAATGTGCACTTTATTATGTGTACCACACGGTGGCTGGTCCGTTGAAAACTGTCTTACATTGATACCGCTCCTTGGTGCGAAAAAGGTTGGAGACCGCTGCTCTAGCCTTTAATACCCCTCTATTCCTTATATTCCAGAGAAGATACCAAGACAACATACCTCTCTTCTTCTATAGAAAATATTCCTCTCCTTACCTATCCTCTTCCAGCTTTCAGAATACATCATCACTGAATCTCCTACTGTCTTGCAACTTTTTGTTTCCTTCTTCATTGCTATTTCCCCACTACCTGACATTTATAAAATACAGATTCCTGTATTTAATTATGCTACTCTTCAGTGCATCCTCTATTCTTCTCCTCCTACTGTGCCATCTTTTATCCTATCATGACTTAATAATATATCGCAACATCTCTCGAACTCTGTCCCAACCACCTATCCATACTTCCTCTTTACACTCTCCACACATTGCACCAAACCAATTTACTATTGCCCCTCACCTCTATTCCAAATATAGGCGGATTAACTGTACTTCAACTCAAACCAAAACAAAATTAAGTGCACAAGACCTCTCCAAAAAAATGAAGTACGCATAATTCACAATATACTAAAATCTTTCTAGGAGTAGATATACACCCCAATCCTGGACCCACCTATCACAATGAAAACAAAGATTACTCCCTCTCAACAATAGCCAATCCCCAACCCTGGTGGTCTAGTTTTTGCTGCAATAACTGTTAGAAGTATAAGAAATAAAATAGCAGAACTACATGTCTGGATTATCCAGCATAAGCCTGATGTTCTCACTGTAACTGAAACTTGGCTTAAACCCAGCATAAATGAATCCAAAGTTATACCTCCTGGCTATAATATCATCTGTAATGACTGTATAATGAGGAAAGGTGGTGGTAGTGATTTAATATTTCCTAATACCTGCCACATTTCTCCTTACAGCAACCCGTCACGAAAATTCCATTTAATGTAGCTTCTTATTGCTTTCCTCAAAATAACCAACTATAAGCAAATACATTCTACTGTTCTTTATATCCCTGCTGGTTACAATACAGCTGTCCTGGAAGATATCCGCCATTGGATATCCATAACATTTCCACAAGAAATATATTACTGGGTGATGTGAATGTCAATTGAACAAACATAAACTCTAATTCTCCTACATGTAGGATGAACTTACATGGTTTTACACAACTAATTAATAGCCCCAAACATTATAGCAAGACACCAAATTCACTATTAGACTGGATCCTATTATCAGACCCTAGCAAATACTCCACCACTGGTACAGTGTGAGGCTTTCTGAGTGATATCTCCTAATCTATATGACTAGACATCCACTTCCATTTAAACAGCATACTTATAAAACACATAACCTTTATAGGTTTCATCCAGAAATATTCATTACTGGACTATCATCTATTAACTGGAACTTCCTAAAAATCCTCCCCTTAGATGATGCTGCAATTGAATTTAATACAGCTTTTCTAAATATCCTAAATAGCCTTGCACCTCCTAGAAGGAAGAGAATGAAAACAAATAATGCAATTTGGTTATCCAAAAAGAGTAGAATGCTAAGGCATGATACAGAAAAAGCCTGGTAAGGATGGCAAAAATATCAAGCACCTTAATATCGTGAAGACTTCAGAAAGCTTTGCAATCATACTAAAGAGCAAATAAATGAAGATAAAAAACTGTACTATAATAACTTTCGGAATAATACTAAACACAATCCTAACAAATTTTGGACATCCATTGAAGAAATCTTACATCCCGGCCAAAAATTCAACCCATACCTCTCTCCCAATAACTCACCACTTGAAACCGCAATACAGTTTAACTCTTATCGTACAGAGAGTAGAGCATCTCTAACTAAGAATTCTTCAATATCTAATCCCAGCCCTGACCAACAGCCACATATCACCACATCCACTTTCACATTTAAACCTGTACCTACATACTATATAAAACTACTCAAACTTAAATTGTTCTCTTCTTCACCTGATGACTTTCCAAGCGAGTACCTAAATATAGCAGCCAGTGGCATTGCCTATCCTCTCTCAATCCCATGTTCCCTCTCTCTCTCTAGAAAAAAGTCACACATTATCCCTCTGCACAACAGCGGAAATTCAACATACATTAATAACTTTAGACCAATAGCAATCTTAACTTGCCTCCACAAAAAATACTTCAAAAAAGGTATTCAAAAACAGTTGCTAGACTATCTTCTGCAGGAAGAACTCTTATCCCCAACACAACATGGCTTCCATCCTTCCCATAGTACTAGCACTACCCTTGTAACCTATATAGATACTGTCAATAAAGCTAAAGATAATGGCAAACTAGTCATTTCCTTATTTCTAAACTTGTCTAAAGCCTTCAACACTTTTTGTCACAGCAAACTTCTACTTCAAATGCCCTCATTAGGGCTCTCCCAGCCCACCCTTCCGAGGTTCAAAAGCTACCTGTCCAATAGGTATCAGTCAGTAAAATGGCACTGCATATTCTCTCCTTACTTCCCAGCCACCACCGTTGTACCACAAGGCTCTATCCTTTGTCCCCTCCTCTTTAACATTTTCACCAACACCCTCTATACTTCCATACAACAGGCCACCCTAATACAATGCACAGGTGATTCCAGTCTCATTCGC
>NC_056748.1:219489598-219547098 GCF_019279795.1 Protopterus annectens
TTGAGCATAACCATGCTTTCCTAAAGGTTAGAATCAATGCTGTGCCTTGTGTCTATAAGGTAAACACACTAACCATTATGTCAATACCCAACCATGCTGATACAGGCTTGTTTGTTTAAGAATTATCCAAATGAGTTGTCTCTGAAATGTACATGTCATGCAGAGAGACAGAGTATTGTGTATAGGTCTACATGGCATTGTACATATGCATGACCACCTCTGAGGTGCATTGTACATGTGTGGCTGTGTCCATGTCAAACAGAGGTTCCTTGCTTAAGCCTGCTAGGAATGGAGTCACTAAAGAGCACTGCTCCTTTACCACTTGAACTACATTCTGTAAACCAGAACTGTCGCTGCCATATTTCGCACACTCCATTCTCTTTTTGCACATGTTCAAAATGGCATGGTTCATGTTGAAAGCTGTCACTAGCCATACTATTTCACTCGCCACAATGCACAGCAATTCTCACATGAGGATAGAAATGGGTTTGACCATGAGATTCCATCCATGATTATTTAGAATGAGACTAAGTATATGGCCAAGGCTTCTGATGGCACTGGTAGTTGCAGGGCACCCCAATGTTCTCATAGGACAGCAACATATTTATCTTTCTGCTTCATAGACATCACCTGGACCATTTGCTCTGGGGACTCCTATGAGGGTCCACAGCATAAGCTGGATCCCTGGCACTGTCTCATCTAGGTGGTTATTGATGCCACTAGCATTCCCTAAACTGTGACCTGAAGAGGTGCTACCCACACCTTCATCAATGATGGGAATAATAGTTCTGGGTGACAGCACCTGAGATGTACTATAAATATGCATTTTATATCCTGTTCTTCCAAACTACAATGTGCACTATGTATGTATCTCTATTTACTCCATAGCCCACAGTGCTGCAGGCCATAATAGAAAATCTCTTGCAGTACCAGAGAAAGTTGACCTGTCTTTCCAAGCACAGGGGTGAGCAAACCTATTTTTTCATAGTACATTAAGAGGTATATAGTTTTCTGCTCTTTAGTATGACTAGTGGAAAAACTCACCCATAAAGCAATACAGACTTTATAGGCAGATTTGATTAGTGTCCTTAGCCTGTCAACTATGAACTGGTATACATTGACTGCTGTAGAAATCAGTTTGTGTGCCTGTTCATTGCTGGGTATTAGTTTTTTTGTAGTGGTGTCTGATTGGTTCAACACATAGCACAGTCGTCTTTAATGTGGCAAAATCAGAAGTATATGTTGTATTTTTCTTACCCAACTGCCCCGTCCCTGTTTTACTTCTAAACATTGTGGCTTTTGAATTGCCTGCCCCTACTCTAAATTCTTCATTGGAAGCACCTCCCAGCATGTCCTAGTCTCATCTCATCTGGTCATTCTACTGGCACTAGAAGAACAAACTGCGAAAGCTCTCCTCTTGGATATTTAAAGCTTGAGTTAGCCTCTGGTTCTTATCATCCTACTGACTTAGTGTACACTACACTATTCAGAATATTAATCCCTTTTGTTTCATCTTACCTTTAACATCTATAATATCTGGGGCTAAACTACCAATCCTTTCAGAACCTATGAATAAATAAATGAAACATACATGTAAGAGCCACAGTGTTTCCATTCAACAGTCCAGAAGGAATCCATCCACACAATCCAACACCCCAGTCATTTTTGACTTTATTATGTGACACTGATGCACCACTCAACAGGCAGTGCAAGGAGATGGTCACAGTCAGTTACCTATAAGGTGCCAGGATTTGCCATTTGCCACATCACGTAGGCACTCATGTCCTGGCACCTCAGGATAGACATATGACTCAGTCATGGTACACATGCGTGCAAATGACTTGAAATATGTATCTCTCAGAACTATATGAAGATTAACACACTGGAGTTCTGAACATTGTGTCCAAGATGAATCTGGCTTTGAGCAACATCTTCCCATCACCAACAATGATACTGAAAATTGACCTCCACAATAAGAAACATAAAATAACTGCCTTACAAATCATTTCACCCTCGTGACCCTGAAGCAAGGGCTCTAACTCCCTTTCTCCAATCTTTAAATGTACTACTTCCAAGTTCATGATGCACAGGACAAATCTAAAACACTTATCCCCTTGTGTATGAGATAACACAGTCTCATATGTGGTATTATTTCCCAATTTTGGGAATGAGGACACAACTCCTACATCTGGCAGAATGTAGGAAGCTAAATGAATGAATTAATGAATGAACTATGAAATTAGTTAATTACATAACTCTGCAAATGTGGGTCTTTTTTTCTTAGCATTGGTCTATGCAGTATAGCCCAAGTAGTCTTTAGGCTAGTGCTTGCTAGTGGTGGCCCTACCTGAACTCCTAGTATTCTAGGTGTTTACTTGTATTTCTCTCATGGTCATGTAAGGTAACATTCAGCATATCATGTATATGATACAGATTAGGTATAGCACTTTGCATCTGATTTGTCCAGGCAAATGTTGTCCATATCAAGGGGTACAATTGCACATTCAGCTATAATCCAAGTCTGCTGCTGTGTTTGGCGCATGCTTCATTTAGCTCAACAGCAGAAGTATAAGCATTTGATAGCCATAGCTGGAAGGAACATGCTGATTCATCCAGCAGTAGGTTTTGTATGATGGCATTATCTTATAATGTATAGTTCTGGTGACAAAAAAAACTTATGTGGGAAACGTATGTGTTACTCATTTGGCACATGCATTGAATGTATGTACAGTCTATGCAGTTCCTACATCTTTACACATCATCAATGCTGGTAATAACCAATGACAACAATTTGTTTTATCTATCTAGCTTGTCTCAGCACAGCTGAAAAGAGTTTGGTGTCCTGGCTCTACTCTACAAAATGATCCTAACCATGTGAGTGATTTTTTTTGTTTGTTTTTGTTAAAGCTAAGTGTATTTCTACTGTTTGCTTGCACTTTTCAACTGCATTTTAATTTATCTGCTGTTCACATTTATTGGCTGCCTTTTTGTTTGAATTTAAGTTAACTGCTGTTTCCTATATATGGGATGCTTCTTTTCACCTGATTTGTTGCACTTCTGAATACCGTAGTGTAGACTGCATTCAAATCAGCTGAATCTAATGCTGGTTGCACAGTTTTGTGGACTAAGCCAGGATATCTTTGTTTGGAGATCCCCCTGCCCCCAGTACCCTTGTGTCAGGAGAAGTACAGTTGGGACTAATCTGACTGAAGGTTACTGGATCAGGGCTCAGTCTTGACCTTTTGTATCGGCTAACTGACTTTAATTAGCTTTTTCCTGTTTGGTAAAAAAGCTCTGCTTCTGCATGGTTTGTGCTTGTCTCGGCACAGCTGAAAAGAGTTTGGCATCCTGCCTTTGCTCTACAAAATGATCTGAGCCATCTGAGTGATTATTTTGTTATTGCTAAAAGTATTTCTACTACTTGCTTGCACTTTTCAACTGCATTTTAATTTATCTGCTGTTCACATTTATCAGCATAATTTTTGATTGAATTTAAGTTAACTGCTGTTTCCTATATATGGGCTGCTTCTTTTCACCTGATATGTCGCACTTCTGAGTACGGTAGCATAGACTGGATTCAGAAATGTTGAATCTAGTGCTGGTTGTATGGTTCTGAGCACTAAACCACGGTATCTTTTTTTGAGAGCCCCCCCCCCCCGGTACCCTCGTGGCAGGAGAACTACAGTTTGGACTAATCTGACTGAAGTTTACTGGATCAGAGCTCAGTTTTCAGCTTTTGTATTGGCTAATTGACTTTAAGTTGTTGGGTCTTGCTTGCACAAAGTGCACCATCGTGTACTGTGTGCAGAGGTGGTTACCATTGGCGGTTATAGATACAATACTTCTTACCTGTTAATTTTCCCATAGTACACTGCTTGCTTTCCATTTGGGGTTTTACGTGATTGTGCTTCACAGTCAAGTAGAACTTTCAACGTAACTTCTGAGGTAACAGCACAGGTCTCACATACCACACCTTTGTCATTTGTACCTATTCTGCTATCCATCTGCCTTACTTGTTCCTTCCTGTTCCTTCCCAATTTCAGATTACATAAATTTACCTAGCATAATAGATGGACAATTTACCACAATTTCTGCAGCCAGCCTGGTGGCTATAGGCATACTAAGGCAATGTAGCAACTGCCTCATGTACACTGACAACCCACTTCTTCTAGTTCACACAAATTAAGTATGTGGGAGATGCAGCTATATCCAAAAAATTAGAATCCAGGCTCTCTCACTCACCAGTCAGTACATTTGACACTAAGCAGGTTGTCAGTGCGCACACCTCAACATCTGCACCCGCCAAACCAACAACACATAACCCTACATGTGCAGATATCCTTACCAGAAGCCTACCTACATCGCCTGCAGAACATAGTATGCTTACTATCTCACACACATGTGTCTCACCAGACAAGCGCCTAAGTCAAAACACAAAACCTAATATCTTAATCACAGGCGACTCCATTGTGAGGCACACAGATGTCCCTCTTACCAGGTTGGATGAGGAAAAGGTCATCGTCAGCTGTCTGTCAGATGTCAAGATCCACCACATCACTCAAGTGTCTCAATAACGTTTACTGTTATGACTCCGTCATAGTCCATGTTGGTGGGAATGACTTGAAATGTACGTCACTGGACTATATGAAGAGGGACAAGACTGAGCTCTCTTGTCTCAGGCAGGTATATCTCTAGCCTTAAGCAGCATTTTACCTTTGCCTAGGATGATGCATCAATATGAACAAAAAAATGATTAACTTCAACAATTGGCTTAGTTCCTGGTGCCATTCTAAGGGGATCCGTTATCTGCCATCCTGGGAGGACATGGTCAACAGAACTCGATACTTTGCCAGAGATGGTCTACATCTGTCATTCCTGGATTTTGGGTTACTGGCTAAGGCTCTTACCACCCCATAGTGCCTATTTTAGGCAATGTCACAAGAACAAAATTCCCGACATAAAAATACCCTCCAAAAACAACCTCAGGTTTATGCTGCTAAATGCTAGAAGTCTAAACCTGAACCTGCACTCACTGGAAGCAGTCCTTATCTTGGAATATACTGACATTTGTGCAGTCGTAAAGACCTGGTTTAAGGCTGCAGAGAGTACCACAACTACACTGGGTTACATTTCCTTTCATATGTTCAGACCACAAATTGAAGGCATGAAAACTAAAGGAGGTGATGTATCAAAATTCATTAAAGAAAAATACACTTCTAGATTGGTTAAAAAGCATGATTCCCTTGAATTATTTCAGGTGCAACTGATTCTTGTTAAGACCTCTCCAAGTTATTAACAGATATAGAACCCCCACCATGAATCAGGAAATCCATTCAGCCTAACTGGATCTACTTGAGTCAACAAGATACAACCAAACACCCTGGTTTTGGTCAACTTCTTTTGGACTTTGTAAACTCCAATGCCTTGGACCAGCTGGTTGACACCCCCACAAGGGGCTCAAACATCCTGGATCTGGTGCTCACCAACATGGGCATCATTGTATCACCCCCAGTGTGTGGTCCTCCATGGTGAAATCTGACCACAAATCAGTCTTGCTAGAAGTAACTATAACACCAGACCCCCCCTCCCCACCAGTAACAACTAGACTAAAAAAGCTTCTCTAAGGCCAATTACAACCTAGAATGAGATAGCATAAATAGCTTCATAGCCACCCCCCCCCCCCCCGATGGAACAGGCACCTATATCAGGATATACACAAATGCTTTATACAAACATCTCTGCAATTGTATTGACTCTGTCATACCTGACAGGACCAAAGCAAGATCTTCAAGGAAGAACAAGCCTGGTGGTCATCTGCCATCAACAGCCTGTACAATAACAGAAATAAATTGCTGTGTCAGAGTAGGAAGGAATGATCCCAAAACTGGAAACACTCCTTCCTCAACTTAAGCAAGTGAAGTCCTCCAACGCTAACTATGAATCCAAACTAGCTTTCCTAACTAAGGACAACCATAAGGCATTCTTTAGTTACATCCATAACCTCAAAGGAAAAGCCAAGATTTGTGTGGAACTTGTAGTTAATGGTACTACATATACAGAACCCATGGATATAACAAACCTGCTGGCTGGCAGGTTCAGTGAAAACTTCACTCCCCTGTCATTGCCACACATACCCCAAAGCATCCCTACCACCTGTCCCCATCCAAATATCTTTAAGGAGCAGGTCTTAAATGCCCTCTCCAGGGCCAAGAATACAGCCTCTATGGGACCAGATAACATCCCAGGCTATGTTCTACATGGATTAAAACAGGAATTAGCAACACCACTGGATACTTTTTTCAGTCACAGCCTAAGCACTAGCTTTATCCTAGTAGACTGAAAAATAGTTACCAACACCCCCTTGCACAAAGGGGGTTCATCCACTGATCCTGGGAACTATAGACCCATTATCCTGACTAACCTTATCTGTAAGGCCATGGAGTGAATCATCAGGGACCTTATCAAAAAAATATAGGAAATCTCCAAACACTTGACCCCACCTAGTTTGGCTTTGCAATGGGAGATCATGCCCCTCATTGACCCTATTTAAGTGTAGATAAGGGAAAATCTGTGCATACAGCCTACCTAGACTTAGCCAAGGCCTTTGACACAGTTCCCCACTCTGGCATCATTGATAAAGTCACCCAGCTGGGTATCAACCCATATATCATCAGGTGGATTGCAAACTGGCTCACAGATAGAACTCATTCGGCCACAATAAGGGACACCACCTCCTCCAGCCAACCTGTAACCATTGGTGTTCCACAAGGATTGGTTCTGGGACCCCTACTGTTCAGAATCTACTTCTCTGAAGTACAGGCAAAAGCTAAAGGCCTGTGGCTGACAAAGTCTGCTGATGACTGCAAACTAGGAGCAGTCACTGAGTCCCCCTAAAGATGTCAGCATCCTGCAAGATGGACTTACACAGACTAATGACTGGTGCCAAACTCATGGTCTTAAACTTAATGTAAAAAAAAGCATTATCATCCCCTTCGTCAATGGGGACTGTTCCTGCTAACTACCACATCTATAGCAATACCCTAAGCAAACATTCAGTGGACAGAGATCTGGGCACACAGGTTGATAGCAACCTTACCTTCGATCACTGTGTCTCCAGAGTAGTAAGAAGGGCATTTTATACTGCTCATCTCATTAAAAAAAAGGCATTGCCTTCAGAAAAAAGGAGCTCATAACTCTCCTGTACTCTTCCTTCATCGGGCCAATAATAGAGTACAAAGTTCCGTTTGGTATTTACCTCCCTGGTACCTGCAGCAATTGGAGAGACGACAAAGGTTCCTTATTAAGAAAATTTAGGGTCATTACCATCTGTCTTATGTGGACAGACTAAAATCACTGTCACTGTACTCTGTGTCATACAGAATGCTCAGAAGTGGCCTGTGCCTTGCATATAGGGCGATCCTTCACCTTGCTTTAATGGAAATGCTGCACATTCACAAGTCAAACAGCACATGGGTCACTCACTCAAAGGAACTTAACCTGGTATGTGATATCACCAGAACTTGCTGGAAGGACAGATTTGTCTCAAAGAGGTTACCTCACCTTTGGAACAAACTTCCAATTCATGTTAAACAAAGCCCCTCAGTGACCATATTTAAGCATAAATTGGACGATCGGATGAGAGACTGAAATTTCACCACAGGGGTTACACCTGTGCCCCTCCTGGACAGGGGCTATACATGCTAATTTTAGTATCTGGTCAACACAGACTCTCTATGGAATTAGGGTTGAACTTGGCTAGGATTATAGGGGCCCTAGGGCCATTAGCCTAGTAACACCCTATGATCCTGTGATCTATCTATTTATTATAACCTAATTGCATTTGTTTAAAGTTGGATTTTCCTGGTAAACAATTGCAAGTAAATATATCTGGAGGGTGGGGAGATATGGATACTGTATACTGCATTATATAATAAGTTTTTAGAAGGAAGCATTTCGACAAATGGAGCTGCACAGTTGCATTAAAAGTGTGTATGCACTTGTCTCCTCAAGATGCATATCAAGTTTCTGCATCAGTCCAGTGCAGTCTGACTTTCAGCAGAGGCCCAGGAAGAAAAGCTCCAAAGCAATCTGTAATCATTATACTTTGCAATAAATGTATGTCCAAATACACAGTACAACTAAACACATACATTATGCAATTTAAAGACAAAGTAGAGTATTGTATAATGCTTGTTCATAAGGTTAGCAACATAGTGGAATACTGTACAAAAGTAGGTAAAATTATAGTACCAATAGAAAATACGAATGAGAATATAGCATGATATATACTTAATGCAAATGACAGTAGAGCATTTCACATTCTGCAAGCATTCAAAATAGCATATCACATAACAGTAGAGTATATACTCCGGAAACAAATATTTCTGAGGAATGGAGTTTGTAAAAGACGATGCACTGAATTTAGGTTAAAGAACAGAAAAGGAAATTTAGATGCAGTGCAGGCTATACGAAATAGAGGAGTTTTATCCAGAGAGATATGTATAGTCACATATCAAAGTATTCTTGAAATATGATTTTGGCGAGGACTTGAAGGTGCTGGGTTTGCTGATTTGTTGGATGGAGGTGGTTACAGAGTCCTAGATTTTAACAACATGGTAAAGGAGTCACAGGGAGAGTTATGAGAGGGAGTGCTATAGCTCAGGAATTTATCAGAGGAGCAAAGCTTTCTAGAGGGCATACCACTGAAGAAAATTCGTAAGGGACAGGCAGCCACCTGGGATGTGTAAAATTTTGTGCATTCTTTTGGGTCGACAGAAGTTCAGGTAATATAGATACTCGAGCCAAATGAGTTGTTCTATGGCATAGCAGTGGTAGGTTTTGTCATTTACATTGGAAGCAAACATAGTAACTGTAGTTTATCACTGCTCAGTTTTGCAAGCATAGTTGAATACAAATTTGTGAAGATGGAGCAATATATAACAGTGCAGGTAGCAAATTGGCTTTGCCTTGGCAGGTGCACTCTATTAGGATTTTCCTCTGTATATCAGTCCAGATATTTTTTATTTGTTTTCTTCTGATGCTGATGTGGTTTGGCATGGAGGTCAAATTTTAGATTTTCATCAATAACACCCATGAGTTTTGTGCTGGAAACAGATTCAGTTGTGGTATCATCACAGGAAAGAGGGGTGAAGTTAGCTTTTACATCAGATTCAGCTTGGGTGTGAAGTGCATTAGCTTATTTTTTTTGGAGGGGGGTTAGTATATGGTTGGACTGTTTAAACCAAGCCTCAGTAGAGGTGAAGGAGAGTTGGGTGATGTTCTAAAGATAAAGGATTCTTTTGGCTGTGCAGATAATGTCTGAATGTCTGCATACTGGATAAAGGCTGAGTTAGTGGAGACAAGAAGAAGGCTGTTGATGAACATGTTGAAAAGTAGGGAGCCAGGTATTGTGCTTTGACACTCCAAATGGTATTGCAGGAAAGGTAGATTCGGATTTTTACCATTTTATACTTTGGGACCTAATAGCAAGGTAGTCATTAAAGCCTTCCAGGTCAGCAAGGAAGAGAACAAATGGATAAGAGATGATTTTGATTTTGATAAGTTGAGGAAGACTGGCAACATATGGTAATTACTATTTCAATATTTGTAAATGGAGTGAAGAAGAGCTAGAAGAACAGCGTCAGTGCTGTGGGAGGAGCAAAATCCATGATAAGATATGCAAAGGAGATTGTTGTTTGAAAGATAGGTTAGTAGTTGAGAGTGGATACATTTCTGAAGGATGTTAAACTAAGGAAAGGGCATGACAATGGATTTGAAGTTAGAGAGTTCAGTAGAGGGTCTGTCTTTGTTTAGTGACAGGATAGAGGATTGTTTCCATGAGGCAGGGAATAAGGATTCCTGTATAGCTCTTTTAATGGCTAGATTGAGGCATTCTGCAGGAAGGTTGTGTGGGGCTAGAGAGGTCAGTTTTAGTTTAGTGAGTTACAATTTTATTTATTTTATTTTATTTTATATGTATTTGTTTTCTTCATGGACCTTTTTTCTGCCTCAGACTCAAAGCAGTGTCTGGTTAAGTAACTTGCTCAGAGTCACACAGTTCGGCCATGGAATTTGAGGGAATTAAACCTTGCACCACTGGACCACAGGAAACATCTCATTAACAGCTACTCAATCTTCTAAACCAACTGCCAAACTCTACCGTGGAGGTGGGTTTGTGGTGGACAGTATAGCTGTTAGAAGTTGTAGATCTGATTGGTGGAACTAGGAGATACAAGTTATATGTAGTCAGTTTCAGGGGATGGGGGTTGAGTTGTGTAAGTTTTCCAGGTTTCATGGGGTGATTGATGGCTGACCATGATGCTCTGGGATAAGGTCATGATGACTTGTAAAGTTTTTTTTTTTTTCGGAGGTAACTTTGGCATTTGTTTATATATTTATTTCCTGATATTTGACTACCAGGAAAGTCCAACATGGTAAAAGACCATTTTCAGAAGAAGTCCAGAGAAAAGTTCCAAATTATTACAAAACATTTTAAGAGCAATCATTTTTCAATCTTCATAAATAAAACAAAAACATCTGCAGTTATTATAACAAATTAGATACAATATAAAAAACATTGGTTAAGAATTGATACAAGTTATATGACAATCATTTAATGTTTAGAGTAATTTTAGACAGTCTGTAGAGAAATTAAAGGTAGGTTAGTCTGATACAAACAGGAACTGCAATATGAAGTGAGGGGGAAAACAGACTTGTGGTATATTTCATTTAGAGAGAAAGTCAGGGAAAAGAATTTGATAGAAGTAAGGAAGTAAGTGAAGAATGGAGCATAAAGAGGTATAAAGAATGAAAAGGTACTTGTTCACATTTAAGGATATAGTTTATCCTAGTCTCATGGGTATCATAGGTGATAAAAGGATGGGTTTATATTAGAAGCTCGAAAAGTCTCTTCTTCGAACATTTAAATGCCAACATATAGAGAGCAAATACTGGAAACCACGAACGGCCACTTCTGCAAATTTTTTCGCTGTGAAAAAATTTGCTTGGCCGTTATCAAGAATTGTCCTTTTCTCCAATGTAGTGCAATCTTGGAGTTGGTATATTTAATTAGGGGTGGTGTGGGGCAAAGCCCCCCACTTAATTAGGATTTTAAAGTTTGTTTTTATGTTTACGGCCAAGTGAATTTTTTCCCTAGGAAAAAATCCATGGAAGTGGCTGTTTGCGGTTTACAGCTTTCACTGTTTACATGTAGACCTTTATGTGTTCGAAGAAAAGATTCTTCGATCATATCATATAGACCCTAAAAAGACTGGTAGTTTGCAGGAGTTCTGTTGGCTCCCCAGGCACCCCATGAATTCTTTGAGCATCTCATTATTCTTTACTTGCAAGTGTTAGCCACGGAAGAGGATTACATTTAATGTTTCTTCCTGAGTTGCATTTGCTGATTTAAGATGTTCAGAAAGGTGTCATTGTATTATCTAATGGAATATAATTTAATATGCTCTAACTGTAGCCTTTGAGAATGTTTATAAAGGCATCTTTGTTGAATTTGGATACATTGCAAATAAAGTTGAATAAGATGGGTTTGGAGAATACAGTGAGCATGAGGACTGTGGTCAATTGGAGAGTCTGGTAGAGATCTAGATTATGTTATGTTTTCTGAGTTGGCAGTTAAGATACAGCCTGGGATTATTTTTGTGCCATTGTTTTTGTTGAACCTAGTAAAGGCACTGATTATTTGTTTGAAGGTGTAAAGGTAAGTGCAAGATGAGCTGTTCTGGTTGGATATGTAGGACAACTTGTCTGCAAAGGTCTAGTTTATATTAACATCCCTTAGGATGACCGTTTCATGGGATATATTAGCTAAAGCACATGAAAGTATACCATCTATTGTCAATGGGTTGGTTGTGAGAATAGAAGGAATGTAAATAGCCAAGATGCAAAGTGCTTTATGGCTGCTGATTTTTAAGACCATTGGCAGAATTTCAGCATTATAGAAAGAGGGGATTGTCTTGATATAGAGAAAAAATGCATGAAAATATAACTGCTACACAACCTGCTCTTTTGGGAAGTCAGTTTTGTCTAAGAATATTATAGCCTGGTGGGAGTATTTGCTCATTAAAAAACAAGTAATCTCCACGGTAACCCCGAAGTCTTAAACAACCCATTAAACAAGTATAGTGGGTCCAAAAACAAAATAGTGTAAGAAACATCTCTGTGTGAAAAATTTTCATTCCATATATCTGTAGTTAATCACTGTATATTAATTAGATCAGACAATAGTAGTAGAAGTAGCGAACTTAAACTTGTCTTAAGTAAACAAAAATAATAAAAATATATAATTGTACAGAATTACTAAGTATTCGAAAGTAATCCAAGCAAGGCAGGCAGTCTGTTTCCAGTCGAAAATCCTTTATTAAGTACACAGACAAGCAATCCAAGTAAAACAAAAACAGAGTAATAATTTCCTCACAAGCTTTCTAATTATATATATATATATATATATATATATATATATATATATATATATACTTTTTATCAGGCAAGGGAGTGGTTTATTGTGCTGTAAAACAAAGTGTTATTGGTACACATGTTAAATTCACATCCCTTCCCCCATCAGAGTGGCATTCGAGCTGGTCCTGCCTTACTTAGTAGCTGTCACAATAATATAACCCTTATGTACTTTAAATAAAATTTATAATGATGTGGTACCTCTTTTTAATCAAACTAACTGCGGTGGTGGTGCTGCGGTAGCGTTGTCGCCTCACAGTAAGACGTTGTCCTGTTCGATTCTCAACTAGAGTGTCTTCTGTGTGGAGACATGCGTGAATGGGCATACCTTCGTTGAAGGTTGTGCTTCAGGGCCGGCAACTCGGTACGCAAAAATCTACTGCCAATCCTTAGTGGACTGGAGTTCCGCTGTGGTGAACCCTAACCAGGAAAAGCCGAAAGACACAACATTAAGTAGATTATTAAGTCTGTGATTTTATCCAAGACAATATACTACATGGCTGAAATATATCAACCTTAGTCCATTTGGCAATCAAAAAATATATGTAAATATATACATATACACTTTGCATGTAAACAATCAATTGAAAAAAATCATATTCTATTTTCATAACCTATTGTTAACAAAGATCGCTTTTGTCCTTCTAGACTTCTTTAGGTCTGTGTACAAGAACCCTAAAAACTATCTATAAAAATATATATAATTGTATAATTAGTTAGTATTGTTATTACACATCATTTTGAATAAAGTGGAAAAAAGAGAACCAGAAAAAGAAAAAATAATAAGAAAAAAATGTATGATGATGGAAACAAAATATACACTTAAATTACAATTGATTTAAAATGATATTTAAAACCAACTGGCAGAATAAAATAAAATAAAATTAGTCATGTAAACAATGTGGCAATTTTCAAAGTTCCAGTACACTTTTAATGGAACAGTAGTAGTTTAGTCCAGGGTTCCTAAATGTGTTCAGCTTTAATTGCCACATGAGTTCATGTTTCTCCAGAATATTCGGGATGTCTCCTTCAAGATCACCCATGTTTATGTGATTCAGGATCTGGAACTTAAAACCTGTGTGTCTTTTATGAAGAGAAAGGTGTTTGGCTGGTGCATTATTTTTAAATCCAGAGCTGAAAAGGACTGAAGCACCTTAACTCAACCTCCCCAGTAGGAGAATGTTAAGAAAGTCCATAGAGAATAACAAATTCAAAAAAGCTGCATCCTGACATACACTTTGGAGTGTCACAGTATCAAAAATGTTATTGAAGAAAACTGGGACATTGTCAGAGGAAACCCTTTTCTGATTGACATCTTAGGTGAAGCCCCATCCTTTGTTTATAGGAACGCCAGGAACATTAGAAGTTTTGTTGAATTTAAACCTAGACCATATGAGAAAAGCACTAAAGGATGTAAAACTAATTGTATATTTTGTATATTTATACAGCAAGGTGATAGTTTTTATTGCCCTTATTTAAAGAAAATCATTAAGACCAGTGCAGGGGGTGATTGTAACACTACAAAAGTAATTTACAGGGCAAAGTGCAATGAATGTGATGCATTCTATGTGGGCAAGACTGTAAATAAACTCAAGCGTAGGATTTTGTGTCATCTGTCAGAAATCTGCTCTGGATGTAAAAATAATGCACTAGCCAAACACCTTTCTCTTCATGAAAGACACACAGGTTTAAAGTTCCAGATCCTGGATCGCATAGACATGGGTGATCTTGAAGGAGACATCCCGAATATTCTGGAGAAACATGAACTCATGTGGCAATTAAAGTTGAGCTCTTTTAGGAAGCCTGAACTAAACTATTACTGTTCAACTAAAAGTGCACTGGAACTTTGAAAATTGACACATTATTTACATGACTAATTTTATTTTATTTTATTTTATTCTACCAGTTGGCTTTAAATACCATTTCAAATCAGTTGTAATTTAAGTGTATATTTTGTTTCCATCATCATATATTTTTTCTTCTTATTTTTTTTTTCTGGTTCTCTTTTTTCCACTTTATCCAAAATGATGTGTAATAACAATACTAACTAATTATACAACTATATATATTTTTATAGATAGTTTTTAGTGTTTTTGTACACAGACCTAAATAAGTCTAGAAGGACGAAAGCGATATTTGTTAACAATAGGTTATGAAAATAGAATATGATTTTTACAATTGATTTTTTACATGCAAAGTGTATATGTATATATTTACATATATTTTTTGATTGCCAAATGGACTAAGGTTGATATATTTCTAGCCATGTAGTATATTGTCTTGGATAAAATCACAGCCCTAATAATCTACTTAATAATCTGGTTAAATAAAAGGTACCACATCATTATAAATTTTATTTAAAGTACATAAGAGTTATATTATTGTGACAGCTACTAAATAGGGCAGGACCAGCTCGAATGTCACAATGATGGGGAAAGGGATGTGAATTTAACATGTGTACCAATAACACTTTGTTTTACAGCACAATAAACCACTCCCTTGACAGATAAAAAGTATATATATATATATATATATATATATATATATTTAGAAAGCTTGTGAGGAAATTGTCACTCTGTTTTTGCTTTACTTAGATCGCTTGTCTGTGTACTTAATAAAGGATTTTCGACTGGAAACAGACTGCCTGCCATACTTGGATTACTTTTGAATACTTAGTAATTCTGTAAATTTTATATATGTGTATATATATATATATATATATATATATATATATATATATATATATATATATATGTATATATATGTATATATATATATGTTTTTTTTTTGTTACTTAAGACGAGTTTAAGTTCGCTACTTCTGCTGCTATTGTCAGATCTGATTAATATACAGTGATAAACTAGAAATATATGGACTGAATATCTTCCACACAGAGAAGTTTCTTACACTGTTTAGTATTTGCTCATTAAACACGTCTGGTTTCAGACAGGATTCAGTTAGCATGAGGATATCAGGGCTATGGAGGTAAAACCAGGTGTGAAGTAATTATGCTTTTTGCACATGCTTCTGATGTTGAGATTGAATAGTTTCATTTTTATAAGGGGGCAGGAGAAGTGGCTAGTGGCACTAAAGAGGCTCATAGGTTAGTACTAGGCTAAACTGCCCTTGTAGGACATTTTAAGCACAGCCAACTATCCCATTTGAGAATCAAACCCTACACCTTGTGTCTGTAAAGTAAACATCCTAACCATTGTCATAACCCCCAACCTGAAGATGTTGAATTATAACTTGTTTTAGATTCTAGTATTGGATTGATATTAATATCTGCACTCAACAGTAGTTTTATCATTATAGGATGATTGGTATGGGTATTGTTGGGGTATATGGGTTTTAGCATATAGTTTGGAGGACTAAGGTACTTACTAGATTTGAATGAAAAGGAATGCAGATGTAATATGTGGATAAACATCAGCTTAAAGAGTGATGGAGAGATGTTACAGTACATTGGTGTACTTTTGTAGGTATATTAATATAGAAAAAATAGCTAACAATGCTCAGTTTACTAGCATTTAAAAAATGCTTCACGTAAATGGCTGGTGACTAATCCAACCATATTTGCTTGGTTTTATATGCATGCATCATATTAATCTGCAAGTGTTGTCACATACTATGGGACCAAGCTGCGATGGGATTTTCTAATTACTGACAGGAAAATTCTTATGGAGTCCTCTGCAGAGCATTAACATTCTCCTCTTGTTGATATGCATATTACTGATTTCCCCATCCTCTTTTCACTCCTCAATATGCGTATTATCTTAACTCCCCAACTGAACATACCTAAACATAGTGCTAAATTATAAAACCTTACACTTGTATGTGCAGTGAAATGAGGTGACAATGGACATAATGTGGCTCAGGGTCATAGCAAACATTGTCTACTTTGCTCAGGCTGCAGCATCCATTTGCATACACTTCTACTGCTGCTAGATGGTGAGCAGTGTTTACACCAGGCAGTGCCTATTTCACTGTTGCTCTTCTCCCCTTCATTTGTTGTCTTGTGCCCAGTAGTGTTATTGCTTAGGTTGATACCCATTTTGTCAGTGAAGGCACTGATCTAGTTGCCCTGTTGTGTGGTCTTCTGTTCACATCCTTTGCTCCTAGGAATGCATGATGTGCTGTCTTTGAAGTGCAGATCTGCCTATATTCGTGGACAGTTATCATTCTTGACACATTATAAGTAGTGCTTCTTTGGCAACAGTTAAATGACAGCATATGCTGGTGGACTGCACACATCTTAGAATCATGTAGATGTCTTTTTTTCTGCTGCTTTGTATGTATTTCAGCCTTACACATTGCACAGTGTTTTAAAATTTTATCTCTTGGCGGTACTGCTTATTCTGTTATGAAACATCAATTTTCGGAAAGCTGACAAACCGAAAGGATGAGAATAAAATGCCCAAAATACAAAAGGATGAAAAAAACAATTTTAATCATGTTTTGCAAGGGGGCAAGCTCCTCACACTTTAAACATATATACCAACTCCAAAGACATACCAACATGAAGAAGGTAGGAATCTCCCAAAACAAATACATCATTGCTAGCACACACTTAAACCTCATTGGCAATTATTTGTTGTGGAAAACAGCATTCACCATTATACCTTTCATCTTTTTTCCCTCTCACTAATGATGCTCGAGCAATTTCACCTCAGCAGCTGTAGGGAAGCCCTGTACTGACTCAAAATATATACTTCTTAAGAACTCAAAGACACTAAAAATTCAAAACTATGATTTCTCTTTTCCTACAGAAAACTACTTTTATTGATTTTATTTTTTATTTATTTGACATTTGTTTACCGGGAAAGTCTGACTGTGCCACAAAGTGTCCATTTTCAGCAGAGGCTCAGGAGGAAAAGCTCCACACTAACTATCTTTCAAAAATCAATTAAAGACATTTTAAATCACAGAGTATGATATTACACTACAAAACATCAAGTACAGATATTTTAAATCACAAAGTATTATATCACACTACAAATCATAAGAGTGAAAAATGTAATGAGAATAAAACACTGAAAATATGTTTCATAGTAAAGCGCAATGAAAAACAACAACATGAGTTGGAGAAAAGATGTGAGGAAAAACTTAATGGTCATTACTTTTTACATAGAGTAGTATTTGATAAATGAGACATGAGACAATTGTAATAAGATATTTTAAAGAGATATGAGATTATATTAATTGAGACAGTGAGGGGAAACTGAGAGATGGCTTAGTATGAGAGTTGGTGTTCATATTATGGTTACAGAAGGAAGGATGGAGAGAAGAAGATTATAAGAGGTGTGAAGCTTAGGTGAGAAGGGAGGAAGAGAACAAGGTAGAGGAAAGGCTTGCAGGGATGAGGTGGACGAGGTAAGTTAGTGGGAAAAACAAAGTTAGTGGGAAAAACAATCGAAAGGAGTGGAGTAGTAGGCAGGACAGGGTTGTGAAGTGTGATCTAGGTTGAAGGGGGTGAATGAAGTATAATGAGTAAGTTCAGCCAGGATTGGCACAGCAGCAGCTCCAAGATTTTGTAAAGTATTTTTAGGGAGCATTTAAAAGTGGGTAGGTTAGAAATCGTTCTGCTGGTTAGAGGTAAGAAGTTCCATTTCTGCTACTTAGTATGAGTACCGGCTTTGTCCAGGGGATTTATTCAGTTTATTTATGGTGAGAAGTCATTTGTCTTCAGATACAAGAGTTTTTTTAGGGAAATATATGTCAATTAAATGGATAAAAGAAGGGCAGGCTAATGGTTTGTACTTATTTTATATATTTTTATAAGCTGAATGTAGGAGAGATGGCAGGGGAGTTCCAGCCAGCTAAGGGTATGCACAGCCTTACAGTGATGGGCAGAGGAGGATGAATTAGTAGCAAATGTGGCAGTTTTGTTGTAGCAGCTTTCAAGTTTGTTTTTTTTGTGGAGGATTGTAAATTGGCTAGAATTGGTGTTCCATAGAGAGGGCAGAAGGTTAGTTTTGGCTTAAGTAAATTTTGTGGGTGTGCTCAGAAAATGTTTGTTTCTGTAAAGCATGCCTAGTTTTGATGAGTTGTCTTGATATTGCTATGGATATAGAGGCCAAATTTATGATTATCATCTATTATGACACCTAATAGTTTGGTATGGTGGACTAATTCAATTGCAGTGCCATTTGCTGAGAAGATTTTGAAAGATGCTCTGTTAGGAGTGTGTTTTTTTTAAGGTAAAAAGGAGGAGTCGTTTTTTTTTTTTTTTGTGGGGGGGGGTTAAGTAGTAGTTGTGCTCTTGCAAGCCAGATTTCAATGGAGATGACAGCTTGTTGAGTGATTTCACTGAGGTGAGTTACAGTGTTTGAAGAGCAGATGGTAGAGTCATCTGCATATTTAATCAAGATGCCTTCACAAGAAGATGAATGTAGGTTATTGATAAAAGTACTGAAAAGTAGAGGGCCAAGGATGGATCACTGTGGGACACCAGTGGAAGTGAGAAGGTGTGCAGAGATGGACCCTTACCATTTTACAGCTTGTTAGCTGTTGGCAAGATAGCTAGAGAACCACTGAATAGATGGCGATGATAGGTTTAGGATGAATAGCTGATTGATGAGTTTACTGGGAGAGACCATGTCAAAGGCTTTTGACAGATCTAGAAATACCTCAGATACAAGTTTATTAGAGTTGTGAGC
This sequence comes from Protopterus annectens, assembly GCF_019279795.1. NCBI lineage: Eukaryota > Metazoa > Chordata > Ceratodontiformes > Protopteridae > Protopterus > Protopterus annectens. The sequence continues at coordinate 219,508,729 of NC_056748.1, forward strand.
TTTATTGACCATGTAAACTGTAGTAATCCAGTGGAGGTGCTGTGGTCTGGTCGAAATGAATGTTGGGTATTGGTGAGTAGCTTATTTTGTAAGAAATAGTGGAGAAATTGTTGACGTATACATCTTTCAAGGATTTTAAAAAGTTGAGAAAGAATGGCTATGGGACAGAACTCTGTAATGTCAATGAATTACCTCCTTCATGTAAGGAGATAATATGGGCCATTTTCCACAAGCTAGGGACATGGGATTCTATTATTGGTCCATTAATCAGGATGCTGATTGGATATGCAATGCATCTGCAGCAAGATTTAGGTATTCCAGGGGAAAGTCATCAGCTGAGGAGGAAAGAGGTTTTAGTTTAAGTAAAAGCTTTTTTATGAGAGTTATAGAAAATGGTTGAAAGGTAAAGTGGGTGGCATTGCCAGTATGTGCATCGAAGAGTTTACAGTTAGGTAAGTTTTGTAAAGCAAATGTGTTGGCGTCTAAGGTAAGGGAAGTTAGCTACATGGAAGGGGCGTTTTAGGTGAGTTTGAGGTTAAGTTGGCTATGTATTCTATGAAGTATTTATTGAAAGTGGTAGCTGTTTGAAGAGAAAGAATGTCTAGGTATGGGTTGGCTTCCTATACCTGGGATGATGAGAGCAGATGTGGAGGACCAGAATTTTTTTAGGACTTTTTATGGCTATCTTGTAGGTGAGTATAGTAAGACTTTTTATCTCTATTTACTTCTTTCTTGACTTGGTTTCATACCTGTCTGATTAATTGTCAATTTTGTCATTTTTATTCTTTTGCTAGTTAATCCATGCTTGGTCTCCATCTTTCATAAGGAGTTTGCATTGGTTGGTGAGGCATGGGGTATGACTGTTTGTAATTCTTTTTGTATCCTGTGGGCCTAAAGTGTTAAGAACATTTCAAAATGTTGCACTGGTGTATACAATTGCATCAATTAAGGGCAGTATTTTAAGAAATGACCCATTAGCTGCTTTCAGAGCTTCAGTGAAAGACTCATTGGAGAAAATGGAGAGATTACTGTAGTTCTGAGCCATTGTTCCTTTATTAGTTGTGTAATACTCCTGTGGGTATAAGCTGGCAGGTGGTCACTTGGTGTTATCAGGGAGTGTACCTGAGGAGGTAAAATTAAACGGGTCGGTACCCAGGATCCTGTCTGGGATAGATTTATTGGAGTTATTTTTGCCATATCTTGTTGATGTATTAATAAGATGAGTGAATCTAAAGAGGTTCATGCTGTTGACTGCTGAATTTACAGATAAGGAATTCCGGTCAATGTTTACATCACCCAGGAGGATAATTTCATTTGTGATTGCATCTGCTATCCAGGATAGTATATTTTCAAACACTGGAATGTTCTGTCCTTGGGGGATATATAGCGCAGCAATGCATATGCTCATGGCTGTATTAAGTTTTAGGAGTGAAACTAGGATGTCTGCTTTTCCAAAATTTGTAACTGTGCCTGTATAGAGAGTTACTGTGAGCATATTTGGGAACATTACAGCTATTCCATCTGCTCTTTTGAGTGTTCAGTTGGGCCTTATGATATTATAATCAGGGGGTAGGATTTCAGGATCTTTTATTTCAGGCTTTAGCCATGTCTCTGTTGTGGCTAGGATGTCTGGGTGGTGTTGCGTCACCCAGGTATGAAAATATGTCATTTTATTGCATATGCTTCTAATGTTTAGACTGACTATTTTTAAATTTTTAGGGTGTATTATTTGGTTTGGGATTTGATTGTAACCTGGGTTGGTATGGATGTCACCATATTGATGTATGGTGGACAAAGATGGTTTGTTTATTCTGGAATTTTAGCAGAGATGGGTATAACCTTGTCATTGGGACTGACATTGTTTAGCATTCTGGGATTACAGCAGCAGAATGGAGTTATGTGAAATAAGCTTGAACAGATTTATGAGTAGCTAGTGGGAAGATGGTTGATAGGTGAGGATGAAGTAATGGTTGAGGTGTGCTTATTTATTATTACTGCAGGTGGGGATGTTAGGAATGAGAGGAGGAGGATGTTAGGAATGAGAGGAGGAAGATGAATGAAGTGCTACAGGAGAAAAACAGCATGGTTAGTGTTGTAAAAATCTTACAGTATGGTGCAGTACGGTAATAAGTGATAGTGGATAAGTGGAGTATATGTAGGTTTTGATGGGAAAGGAGCAGAGTTAGATTTGAAAAGGAATTTAGAACATAAGTGGGTGGAAATGGTAGAATGAGAACAGTTTGTGATTGGATAGTGCAGTTAGGTACAGGATAGGAGGATGAATAAAGAAGGTGGAGTAAGTGAAGTATAAGTGCAGATGTAGTAGGGGTGGGTGAGAATTGTAGGTAGGATGGGAAAGCAGAGTGAAGCTTGAGCGTAGCAAAGGCTGATTGGAGTAGGTTGGCCTACAATGGAGTAAGTACCAGAAAAACAATCTGTTAAACTGCAGCAAGACAGGAGTTAAGACAAGTCCTGATATTTTTAAAGACAGTAAGACATATTGCTAGACTGCTGATAACATACACCTAATTTAACTGCAACAGGCAGTATTCCAATGCCGTTGGCACAAAATAAGGTTAGATTAGTTGGAGAACAACAGAGATGAGGGGAGGACCAATCAGGTACTTCAATGGACTTCAGGTACTCCCCCCCGCCACAGATAGTTTACCACCAAATACAGTCAGTGAGGTAGAGTGTTTATGGATACAGACAAGGTCTTTGAACTCTAAATACCTGATGTGAGTCATATCATTTAAATTTATTGTTAAGGCCTTTTGGACTGCTAGGGTAATAATGCTAATGTGTTTCACCTTCAGCAGTATAAGGTCTGTGGCTGGAGGTGGGGGTGTCCCGCCAGCAGATTCAACACTACTGTACAGAACACACTGATGCAGAAGTGAGGAAAACAATTACATTTAGTTTAATTCTTGGAAACTGCCTTACACAGATTTTAACTAAAGTTATTGCTTCTTTTACTTATAACTAGTTAGCGAAGTCAAGAATACTTTCTTATGTGCTACAGGTTGGATGTTTTTCTTTTTTCTGTAACTCATTAGATTACGTTTGCTGTATCCTTTTTATGCAAGAATATTTGTCAACTAGTAGTTTAACTACTACTACTAAATCTGGTCTCAGCTGTGGCAACAACATTTGTCAGAATTTCCTGGAAATGATTGTGTGTTTTGGTAATGACAGTTTGGCCTGTCTGGAGTAAGTAAAGCCTCAGATTATAGAATGTGCTTTTTTCATTTACCTTTCTTACTGCCGTGTTATTAGTAATGTGTGACAGGGCCACTACACTTTAACTAAAGTACTTATGCTAGATATTTACCCTATGTTATAACATCATAACTATCTTCCAGGATTTATGATACAAAATAATAAATGCACATACTGTACATCTTATGTACATGATTTACTTAGTTGTAAATTGGCTGTGCTGGAAAAGCTCCATTAATATCAAATGCCTTCCTTTCATCATTATGCAGTTTATTAGGTCTTGAAATTAATTGTTTCAAATCTTTATACATTACGCCTTGGGTTCCTAAACTAATTAAGCTGATTCTGTCAGCTAATTAAGCAGTTTAAAATTTTAAGGATAACCTCATGTCTCCCTTCTCTGAGATGGCAAATCCTAACTACCATATTTATAATGAGTTCATTAAGGTGAAAGTTAAGAAGTATTCTTATTTTCATATTTATTTATTAAGTTTCGTGAACATTTTGAAAATCCACAATTTTTCTCCCTTTAAACATTCCATCCTCAATGTTTACTTACAGCCTGCCATCTAAACAAGTTAAAGATATTAAAATAACTTTTTATGAAATACATATTTTAAGGATAAACTTCTTAAATTCCATGAAGAGGCAATTTCTGCTTGACTTACAAAGCCATGTCTGACCCATCTCTGTTAGAAATGTTACATCTAAATAAATCCTAATTCCTCTGCACCACATGCTCCAGAGACCTCAATCTCATTACCACAATCAACAGAACATGCTGGAGGGACAGGTTCATAACCCACAGACTGCCCATGGTCTGGAACAGACTTCCCACACATGTCAAGCAGAGCACCTCACTGGCCCTCTTCAAGAGAAATCTTAATGAATGGATGGGAAAAAGAAAGTTCATTCCGAGGATCACTCCAATGGCTCTACTTGATAGAGGAACTGGAAACTAATGTCGGGCGGCACAATGTCACGGCACTGCTATGAGCTAGGCTTGTAAAGACTCCATGGCCATTAATCTAGTATACACCTATGAACCTATGAAGAGCTTTTACACAGCCTTTTTCTAGGAATGGAATTACCTAAGTTCATGGGATAAGAAAAAAGAATGAACATTCCACCTCTTGCTCTCAAATGTTTAGATAACTGAAACACTCTCAGTACAAACAGCAGTTTAGGTGGAAGCTTGGTAGCTCTTACAAGAACTGTTGAGCTGTTATAAACGGCAGTTTAAACTGAAGCTTGCTAAAACTGTTTAGCTGTTAACAGCAGCTGTTAACAGTTTTAGCAAGCTTCAATTTAAACTGCTGTTTGTAACAGCTCAACAGTTCTTGTAAGAGTTGTCAAGCTTCCGCCCAAACTGCTGTTTGTAATGAGAGTGTTTCAATTATCTAAACATTTGAGAGCAAGAGGTGACACGTTCATTCTTTTTTCTTATACATTTTATACTTGAACGGCCTTTAGTGATGTGATTTGCTTTTCGTGCTAAGTTCATGGAATTGTATGCTATTCATGAATTCAGTCAAACTTGTACACTTTATTTAATATATTCATGTTTGATTATATCTATATTATTTCAGTATATGTTTCCATCTGAAATGGGTTCTGTTAAAACTTAGATAAACCCTTTGTTATTATTTTCCTATCATATCCAGTTTAACAGTATTAAAACTACACCCAATAAAACAGTATTACCGTAGGCAAAGAACAAAGACCCCACATTGTCAACAAAGGTCTGTAGAGTTAAAACTATTTTTTTACACTAATAACATATGGCTGTGATAGTTGGATTGTAGGTAAAGCTGTGTTTGAAAACAAAATCAGAGTATTTGATCTATTATATAAGTCAGCACTAAAAAATTAAAAGCACTACACCCTCACAAACTCCCCTTGAGTACCTTGTTCCCCACTGGCCCTTTTTTTCAATTATAAAGGAATTCCCAATACTATTCTAGCATGTCCAAAGGTCAATTGTCAATCTCCTCTCCGGTCCAGCTGGTGAATCTGGGAATCTTGAGGCAATGTTACAACTGCCTCATGTACATAGACAACCCTCTCCTCCTCCCAACAAATTCCAACATATGTGAGAGATGCAACCATATAGCCAAACTGGAGACTAAGCTCTCTCAACTCAGTACTGGCGTAATCAGTCAGGAGAAGAAGGAAACCACACTCACTACAATTCCAGTCTCACATAGACCTACCACAACAGCAAACCAAACACATAAACACACAAAAACATACTTGGAGGCTCTAAATAAAAATCTGCCTAAGCAGCAGAGACCTCCAAAGCAGACACCCAAGCAACTGCTACCCCAAAACAAAACACGTGCAACATATAGCTCACAAAGCCAGTGTGCCGAACAGTCACAGCCCTTAAGGCTAAACAGCACACCTGATACACTTGTAATAGGCGACTCTATCATCAGGCACACTGACGTCCGGCTCACCAGGCTGAACAAGGAGAAGGTCATGGTGAGCTGCCTGTCGGGCGCTAGGATCCGCCACATAACACAAGCACTCAGGTCACTCCAAGGCAAGTACAAATATGACTCTGTCATTGTCCATGCTGGTGTGAATGACCTGAGACGTACCTCCCTGGACTACATGAAAAGAGACATAGAGGAGCTCTCTGAGCATGTAGCCCAAGCCGGTATGACCCTGACCTTGAGTAGCATCTTACTCTCACCAAGAATGCTGCCACAATATGAAGACAAGATGAGCAATTTCAACACTTAAGTATTGGTGTCATTCAAAGGGGATCCAATGCCTGTCAGCCTGGGATGATATGCTCGACAAGCCACAATGCTTCGCTAGGGATGGCTTGCACCTATCATCCCTGGGCTTTCGGATATTGGCAAAGGCTCTTGCTTCCGCCATAGTGCCTTTTTTATTCAAGGCTCAAAAGACAAACCCACCTCCATAGGTATCACAAGGGATAAGAAACTAAGAGTAATGCTACTCAACGCCAGAAGTCTAAACCTCAAGATGCATGCACTCGAAACTCTCCTTAGCATGGAGAACATCGATATCTGTGCAGTAACAGAAACCTGGTTCAAGGCTCCCGAGCACACCCCAGCACTACCAGGTTATACCTCATACCATGCTTTTCAGCCCCAAAACTTGGACCGAACCACAAAAGGAGGGGGAGTATCAATATTCGTCAAAGATACCCACACCTCCAGGTTGGTGGCACAGCACGAAGCATCAGAGACTATCCATGTGCAACAAACAGTGAGTAAAACTCTCTTCCAGTTTATAGCCTGCTACAGACCACCCTCCCAAACCCAGGAACCCCACTCAGCCTTCTTGAGAACACTGGAAAATATGAAAGTCTCTCCAAACACCATTATATTGGGCGACTTCAACTACCCAAGCAAAGACTGGGAGCATTACTCTAGTTCCAACACCCTATCCCAAAGGTTCCTAGAATTTATAAACTCAAATGCTATGGAACAACTTGTTACCACTCCCACAAGAGGGGAAAACATACTGAACCTGATCATCACCAACATGGGGACTCTATGCTCCAGACCAGAAGTGTATCCCTCACTGGTAAGATCAGACCATAAACTAATCTCACTGGATATTCACATCCCAACCCCACCCCCTGCCCAGGAAACCACAGTGAATAACTTCTCTAAAGCAAATTTCACACTCCTCAAAACCGAGGTGGAATCCTTCAAAGCCCCCGAGCCTGTGGAAAATACATCCCAGACCGCAGAATCCTTTATAAATGCATTCTGTGAACACCTTCAGGAATGCATGGATCATGCAATCCCAAATAAAACCAAGACCCAATCCTCCAAAGACAGACGTCCTGTCTGCTGGACCCCAGCCATAAACAAACTATACAATAGAAGGAGGAAGCTACTACATGATAGAGCAAAATCCCAAAAAGGGAAGGCATCTCTGATCAGTATTAGCAAAAAACTACGGGCACTCATAAAATCGTCTAAGGCCAGCTTTGAGAGAAAAATTGCACAGGACACTAAGGATAATCACAAGGCTTTCTTTAGTTATGTTAGGAACCTGGGTGGGAATTCCCAGATATGCTCAGAATTAGTCCAAAATGACAAAAAATACATCGAACCCACAGACATTGCCAACATCCTAGCTGACAGGTTCAGCACAAACTTCTCCCCCCCTCCCCACCAAAAGGGCAAATATCTATCCCAGCAGAGTGCTACCCCCCTGACATCTCAGATGCTCAGGTAAGAGCTGCCCTCTCCAAAGCAAAAAGCACAGCATCAATGGGACCAGACGTGTCCCGGGCTGCATCCTACATGAACTCCAAGAAGAGCTAAACCCAAACATAAAACTACTGTTCAATCTCAGCCTTACTACAGGATATGTACCCAAAGAGTGGCGTACAGCAACAGTGGTCCCTCTCCACAAAGGTGGTGCCTCAACGGATCCTGGAAACTATCGCCCCATAAGCCTGACTAGCTTGGTCTGCAAAGCTATGGAAAGGATCATCGTGGACCTCATAAATAAAGATATTGGGGACCTACAGACACTGGATCCTACCCAGTTCGGCTTTGTTAAGGGCAGATCCTGCCTTTTAAACTTGGTTGATTTCTTTGAAACAGTCACCAAGGCCATTAACGAGGGGAAGGTGGTCCACACAGCCTACCTGGACCTTGCAAAAGCCTTCGATACAATACCCACTCGGGCATTATAGATAAGCTCACCAGCTTAAATATAAACCCCTATGTCACTAGATGGGTTGCAAACTGGCTCAAGGACAGAACCCACATGGTTAGAATTGCTGGAGCCATGTCAGACTCCAAACCAGTTACAAGTGGCGTCCCACAAGGCTCAGTCCTGGGACCTCTCTTGTTCGGTATATATTTCTCAGAGGTACAGGCCAACACGGAAGGACTGTGGCTGACCAAGTTCACAGATGACTGCAAACTGGGCGCCATAATTGACTCTCCAGCCGACACAAGCATCCTCCAAAAGGGCCTCATAGAAACAGACAACTGGTGCCAGAGCCATGGTCTCAAGCTAAATGCCAAAAAGTGCATAGTCATCCCCTTTGGCAAAAATAAAAGTGCCCACAAATTACCACATAGGTGGTAATCCATTAAGTACAGAAGAAGTAATTGGGGACCTGGGGACCCAAGTTGATAGCAATCTTTCATTTGACAACCACGTGGCCAAAGTGGTTAGAAAAACATTTTATATAGCCCACCTGATCATGAAGGGATTCACATCTAGATCAGGGGAGGTCATCGTGCCTCTTTACTCATCCCTCATCAGGCCCATAATTGAGTACAATGCCCCTTTTGGGATGTACCTTACCAGACACCTGCAGCAACTTGGAAAGACCCCAAAAGTACCTCACCAAGAGGATCAAAGGGCTCAAACAGATGACATATGCTGCCCGGTTAAAGAAACTCCAGCTCTACTCAGTGCATACCACCTGCTCAGAGGCGATCTGTGCCTGATGTATAAAGCCATGTCCAACCCGGAATTAATGGACATGTTGCACCTCAGAAAGTCCAAATCCCATCGAGCTACCCGCTCGAGAGACTTGAACCTCAGCACTGAAATAAATAGGACATGCTGGAGGGACAGATTCATAACCCAGAGGCTCCCTTCACTCTGGAATAAAATCCCAGTCCAGGTTAGGCAGAGTCCCTCATTGACTCTCTTCAAGAGGAATCTTGATGAGTGGATGGGAGATCATAGGTTATAGGTTATAGGTTATAGGTTAGTACTAGGCTAATTGCCCTTGTGAGCCATTTTAAGCCTAGCCAATTATCCCTTGTGAGACTCAAACCCCGCACCTTGTGCTTGTAAGGCAAACACCTTAACGATTAGGCCACCCTCCCAACCCCTATAACCCTATCATAGGTTTACCCTGGGTATCACTTCTGTGTCACTGTTAGACAGAGGCACAGTATACTAACCTCGAAAAAGGGCATAGCAGAATTAATTTAAAATGGGTGGCGAAAGCCAAACACACTCTGGCTAGGCTTATAAATGCCCTAGGGCAGGTAGCCTAGTATGAACCTATGAACCTATAAGAAAATGTTTGAGTTCCATGAACTTCAAAAACATTTGATAGCTCAGTACTTAAGGAAATAATTCTGTTCTGCTCATTGTAAGGTCTAGTAGTAAAACTAAAGCTGAAATTCTTTGGATCCTTAATCTAAAGACATAAATACAAATGCATAGCTTGCAATAAAAGAGGAGGGGAAACCCACATTAGAAGAATTGCAAAGTGCAGAAAGGAAAATGAAGGCATGGATAGACAGAAAGCTCAGGACATAGCAGTTGCGATCAAGATGTTGGGTGCCTAGGGAAGAAATGTTTTTTGAAGGTATTCTTCACAGTATGGAGAGAAAGACATATCCCAGATTTCTGGAGAATAAGCATTCTGGTGTCAGTGTGTTCAAGAGCAAAGTGAATATTCACAACTGCAGGTAATATATCTGTAGTAGACCACTGTCATGTTGCATGAAAGCATTGGGCCTGGGAAGGAGGCTGTGAAATAAATTTGCAAAATAATAGAAAGTCACATGGGAGATGCAGTAAAATTAATGTGATTACTTGCAAAGTCAGATAGTGAAAGAGAAGCTGTAAAGAAACAACTAGTCCAAATAGGCATTCTTAGACAAGAAAAAGCATATGGTGCTGTCCCGGGTAAGCTGATTTGAGCAGTTCTGTGATGGTCAGAAGTCCCAGAAACATTGATAGGATTCAGTGCAGGCTTTGTGCTAGGATCCATGGACAAGTACAAACAATGCTCAGGCTTACAGAGATGTTCCCATTGGGAGTGGGTGTACATCAGGTCTCAGCTCCAAGTTCACTGGTGATGGACTACATCAGTAACAGGTCAGAAGGGACAGATCAGCAAAGCTGCTGTATGCAGTCAATGTGGCACAACAAGTAGACTCTGCACAGGAACTTCAACAAATGATAGGAGATTGGAAGACAAATACCGAAGGCACACAAAATGAAAACCAAGTGCAGACGAGATAGTGGTCATGACAGAAAATGGAGGAATCAGAAGAAGCATAAAATAAAATGGGAAATAGTGGAACACATTGCTTAATGTACCAGGGATGTGTTTTTGAGAAGACTGAATAAGGAGTTCCGAGTTAGATTCAATGTTGCTACACCACAAAGTGCCAGACATAGTGTGCAACAGAAAAATACCAAAGAAGCCATAATTAAGGTGCACAAAACAATGGTGTCAGCAATGTTTCTGCATGATACAGAAACCTGGGCAGCTGAGGAACCTTAGGTCGATAGAGATGATGTGCCTGAGATAAGTAGTAGAATGCACACTGTGGGATAGACAACAAAATGAAGACATAAGAGAGGAAATCAAAGTAGCCAGAGTTACAGAAAAGGACAAAGAAAACAAACGGTTGTGGTTAGTTCATGTGTGCAATACAATGGCAGAATATTTAATAAAGCAGATTTGAGAGAGACAGAAAGAGAGGGGGGCTGTGGTTAGATCATGCATGCAGTAAAATAGTAGAAGATTTGGTAATGCAGGTTTGACAATGACAAGGGAGGGCAAGATGGAATGAGGATGAACTGCATAACAGAAGACCTCTTGACAGTTGAGAGTTACTGTCAAAACATGTAGAAGAGTGGCACTGAAAGAGACAGACAGGGGGTGAAAAACAGAGAGAGAAAGGGGTGGTGGCAGCCATACTTCTTGACTGCTCAGAATTTCTCATAATGTCCAGATTTTTGCCTCATATTTTTGGTCTGCTCTTCATAAAATATGTGGTTTTCTGACAAATGCATCCATTCATCTACAACCCTTTATTCCTTCTACAGTGACAATCATCTACAGCTGAAGTTCACACTACTGGGTGACTCACACTGTTGCAGTTGTTCTTCCATATCACACACATGCATGCACACTCACACCTATGGCAAATTTACACTATCCAATCTACCTACTAATGTCTTTAGTATGTGGAAGGAAATAGGGACACCCAGAGAAAACCCATGTGAACAGAGCAGACATGCAGACTCCACACAGAAAGCAGCCCAGCTGAGAAGTGAAGCAGAGACACTCTTGCTGTGAGGTGACAATGCTATCCTCTGCACCAGCCTTTCTGATAAATCATTGTGAAGTAAAGTCACAAAATAATGACATACATTTGAGTTTCAGATGGCATAGCCTTCAGAAAATGCTTGTTAATACAAAACCTGTCATTTTATCAACTTTTTAGGTTTGTCCCCTACCATTATTTTTGGCTTTGTCCACAATTCTCACACTATACGTTTGATATGTGTAGTTGAAATGTATGGTGACAGTCAGTAACTCCATGTAAAGTGAGAAAAAGGGGATTGATGACCATGATGGTAATGAATGCAAAAAAAACCATTGGAAAATGCTACACTGTTACTGAAGTAATGACAATCAATTTGCAAGAACTTAAGGAAGCAGTGATGGACAGCTAGGCCTGGACTGCTAAAGTCTTTCAGGTCACAAATAGTCCGGCCCAAATAAATAACTGAACAGCAAAAACAATACCATAGGCAGCCTAGACAGTAGGAGCCCCTACATATATTTTATGTTTCTATCCACTTATAATCTAAACTACTTGTCAGACTGTAAATGCGGGCATTTAAAGTAGTTAAACTCCACACTCACAGCTTGTTTAACTTAATACTTCTACCCATATCCATATGATTTGTCAAAAATTCAGTAATGTTTATAAACAGGAAAGTATTATATAAACTAAGAAAAACACTTGTAATAATTTCATATACTGAGGATACACTTGGCATAAAGAAAAGGTAAACAACGTTGTGTTGTGTTTAATATTTATTTGGCTTAAACAGTTTTGAACAGTTAGAATTCATTCTAACATCACTGAGAAATAAATCTATACAAACTACAGTAGTACATGGCATCCAGTAATTTCTTGAAACAAAATTTGATTGGATGCATTGCATCTCTTAGACACTGGCAATGTAGTACACTCCATTAGCTAATGTATTCCACTGTTGGCAGAGGTTTCCATTAGTACAACGTTGGTGGAAGCAGTCGATGAATACCAGTAATAAATGATTACATCTGCAACTAGAAAAGGATCTCCATGAGCAACTCTGGTTTATAGGTTCATAGGTGCAAAAGTGCTTATAAGGTTAATGACCACAAGTGCCTTTTTAAGCCTACCCATGCATACCAAATCTCTGACAAGTTCTAATACACTTGATAAGTGTAAGCAGGGGCTTGGAAGATGAAACATTTACAAGCAGCTGCCTGAGAGATGAAGGTTGCCTGTGTCAATTAGAGACATAGGTGCCAAACCAGGGATGAAGGTCCTGTCCCCCATCCAACTGTGCAAGTTGCACTTGAATTGGGTTAAGTAGGAACTCTGCTTCACATGAATGAAGAGCCTGTTCCAGAGATGGGGTAGTCTCTGGGATGCATATCTGCCTCTCAAGCAGGTCCTATTTATATCACAGGCAAGGTTTAAGTCTTTAGAACAGGTAATTCTGGTGCTGTTTGCTTTGTGGCTATGCAGGAGGTCCATCAGACTGGGGTCTGACAATGCCCTGTATACCAGGTATAGATCTCCTATCCAAAACCTGTAGGAGACAGAATACAGTGACAGGGCCTTGAGGTGGACTTCACAGGATGTTTTACATACAACCTGTATTCTTTTAGTGAGGAACCTCTGTGGATTTTAAATTTGTTGGATATGACTAGTTAGGTACATACCAAAGGGGGCATTGTACTCAATGATAGGTCTGATGAATGCTGAATACAGTGGAACAATGACTTCCTTGGACCTAGATGCCATACCTTTGTTTACAAGTTGCACAACATACAAAAATGTCCTCACTACTGTAGACAGATGATGGTCAAAGACTAGATTACTGTTTATGTGCGTCCCTAAGTCCCTGACCACATGGTCAACTCTAACGGTTGTGCTGTCAATATGATAGTTATCAGGAGTGAATGACTTTCCAAAGGATACTATTATGCATTTCTTGGCATTTAGTTTTAGTCCATGGCTCTGCCACCAGTTGTTTGTCTGTGTCAGCCCTTCCTGAAGACCATTTGTGTCAGTGTAGGATTCAATGACAGCTCCTAATTTGCAATCATTTGGAAATTTAGTCAGCCAGAGACCACTGAGACTGACCTTGACTTCAGAGAAGAAAATGCCAAAAAGGAGCGGTCCAACCAAGGACCCTGAGGGACTCCACTTGTGACTGGCCTCTTTGTAGAGGTGGACTCCCCAGTTCTAACTTCCTGGGTCCTGGCTGTGTGGAACCAAGAAATTATGAGTGAGGCAATGGCCCATTTTCAGTGGAAACCCTGGGAGAAAAGTTCCACAACAAATTCAAGAACATTTTAAGCAATAGCTGATGAGTAATTATATGCAGTGGGAGAAAGGTCTTGCAACAGATTAAGTACTTTACACTGACTTGGGGAGAAAGGTTCCACAAACTCACATAAAACATCTTACAGTAGCTAATAAGTAATCATATGCAAGGGGAGAAAAGCCCCACAACAGATAAAATACTTCAAAATACATTGGACTATATCTTATATAGAGGGGATAAGAGCCCCCACTACAGATTGAAATGTATTAATGGAATATTTACAAGGAGAAATTGTGATCAAGAATACAATATGTATTGCAAGTAGCAAGACACACTGCAGAAGCAAATGGCCTATATCAAGTAAACTAATATATAATTATTGAAAACATTGACTATATTTCTAATAATATGTGGAGGTTAAAAAAACAGAGTATTGCAATGCCAAAATAGACAAGTGTAATAAACTGAGATGAGGAGTAATAGCATGAGATGAACTATCCCATGATGATGCAAAAAGAATTTTAGTATCAATTATATGTAGAAAATGAATTATTTTATTTGAATTATGAAGTCTTTTTCATGTTTCTTAAATGACTGATGGAATCATTCAGATAATTAGTTAAAATTTGAAAGCTGTACTGAAGACTGTGCATTGATAACTAATAACCAATGGAATAATGCTACCCATTTTAGTTATTTTACATTCCTTTTTATTATGGAGATTGTTTTCATTATTTTATGTTATTCTATTTACAATGAAAAAATATTTAATTGCAGTCAGCTAACTAGTCTGATTACTTATTTGTTTTGTTAAGTGAGCATTGGTCTATATGGACCTACTGTATTCCAGACTTAGTTGAGGAACACAGTCTGTTGAAGGGACTTTCTCAGAGTCAAACAGCATGTAAATGGAAGGTAAGGAGCTCAAACCCTAGAATACTACTTAATTGTATATATATCAATTAAAGAATGTGAGAACCTTACTCACTGCAAGGATACTGGCAAACTTCTTTGAAACCAGGTCTGATTTGCTGCTGACCAACAGGTGTCTGGTGTCTGTGTAGCTCCATGTAGCCCAGCCAGGCTCTGCTCACAAAATACATGGAATCACATTCTATACTCAACACCTGCAAAGCAAAGGGTGGAAGTTAAGTGCAATGCCAATCATGTAGCAGTCAGCAGCAGGATGGATTAAGACAGATTAGGCCCTGAGAATGGAAACATGTGATTGGGGTAGTTCTTCCCATACTGACAATAATAACAGGCAATGTTCTATACTCCCTTTCTAGTTTGCACCTAAATAACCTGTTTTGTCAGTAACTGTATTCCTTGCCTACCCTTTCATCTCATCACCTGTCATGTCAAAGATGCGGGGTAGCAGTAATAAGTGTTTCCCTACCAGCCTAATTGTACTGCAAGCGGTCAATGTCCCTAACCACATTTTCAGTTAAACTATAGAATTATTCTTCCTAGTGGTGATTCAGTGATTTTTCTCTCCCAGTTAAACATAGTGGTGGTGACATACTGTTTCTAGAAGCTACCAGCATGATGATGAATGATACATTCTCTCTTACAGCGTATATGCTGCATGGCCTGTTCCTTCTAGTGCATGTGGTGAAGGGCTGGTAGGCTATACTAGAACTTACTGGAATAAGTTCTGAGGCAAGCAGAGGTCCACTTAAGAACTTACCCTTGACATCATTGCATTGGTGGTCAGTATTTATTACCACATCAACCATTTATACCGTAGATGACCCACACTGGAAAGCAGCTCTCAATAAGTTGTAGTCCACTAAGATGTCCTTCACCATAAACTCAACTAAGGGTAACCCAAAACAAAACTTAGCATGTAGAGTCTGGAATTTCATGCTGAATCTTGCAAATAACTTGCAGGCATATAGATTCAGTGTTACCTTTTGATAACTCCATTTGATAAATATGGGATAAATCATTTTCATCTTCTATTTACAATTGGCTTCATGTAAAATATCTGAAGTCAAGTTTTGGAACTTGTTTACATGATAATTCAAATGCTATAGATAATGAAGCAAAATCTAAAAATGGCAGATGAAGGTTTCTTCCATTTATTTGATTTCCTGATGTTTTCACCCCTCTAAATAGTATCCTCTTGGTAAAAAAAAAAATTGTACAACTGTCAGATGTAGTTACTTAAATGGCATTACTTTTATCTCATCTCATTTCATATGTTCTCATATCAAATATCAAATACTATATCTTAAGAAAAGTATTATTTAGGCATAACATATATGTTGCTGCTGTTCTATTTAAGGCTGTATTGATTACTAAAAAATTAATAATTTGTATTTTGTGCTTTCAGATTGCTGTAAACTATGAGCTGCTTTTTCATTTTATGCTGTGTTGTCATGAAATGGTATAATACTAAAAAGTAAACCACAGAAAAAAACTTGTACAAGCTTTACCAATGCATCCCCACATAAAAACAAGTAGGTAACAGCAAATACTAAAATATTTGATTGTCCCAGGCAGTTGCATTAATGCTCATATTAATGATATCACATATTGCTGTCACTATTATTTTGTTTGAGTTGCTGTTGTACAAAATTATTAACTTCAATCACTGTCTTCTCAGACATGGATACAAATCATAATACTAAGTATAAAGGCTCTGTGGCTAAAACCTCTGCCTCACAGTTGCAGGGTCTAGGATTCACGTCTGACCTGTCACTGTTTATCTGGACTTTTCATGCTTTCTCCATTTCTGTCTGTTTTTCTCTGCATACCCCAGCTTTACTTCACTTCTCAAAGGTATGTGGGCTGATTCATCAAACTAAAGTAAATTAATTTATTTTTACCTGGCCTTTGTTGTCCGTGTCTTGACTTGAAGGACTTCAAAACAAATTAGTTTCACTTATCTGGTTCATAAATTTAACATTAAACTAAGCAAGCCCATGGTATAGAGGGACAGAGTCCTGACTATGTCCCAGATGGCTTAAGTCTGATTAGCTGCTTGAACAACAAATGGAGCTTCTAGGAGGATGGGCATGATTATCCAGGGAGGACCATGTCCAGGGTCGGTCATGTTGGATAGTTGAAGAAGCATGGTTGCCTAAGGGACAACGACAAGCACATCCTCAGAAGTCACTCCTCGTTGTGCACCCAGAAGTAATGTTAACAAACTGGGGCAGTAAAGCCAAGGGAAATCCCACAGCTACCCATTATATTATAGTTCCTCATCTGGTTCCATTACAGTGCTACCATAGCATTGAAGCCTCCATTGTGGATTATGGGGAAGGTGGCATGCAGGATCTTAAAGCTGAAAACAGTAGTGAAGAAAAAAATACATTAGTTGATCCTCAGTTAAAATACTTCTTTAATTATTAGTTTGTGACTAGCCTACAATGTGTCAAAGAGCAGGAAATTTATCAACATCCCAAAAAATCTGACAAACAAACAAAAGAAAGCATCTGAGTGAATTTCACAGTCGGCAAAAGAAATCTGTGTTATGAAATGGTCTCTCTCCTTTCGGGAGTTGCAGCAATCTCAGATCTAATTATAATATGTAGTAGGGTACAGGCAGCACACCCCTTTTATGATTTGGGTAAGGTAGGCTTTGTTCCCAAAAATATAATGCTGCCCCAGTTTTAATCCAAATGCTGTAGCACTAACATATATTCAGACAAAAGATTTAATATCAGTAATTTCATATTAGTATTCATCTACAAGCATCACGTGTTTTTTGTTTATGTTTTTGATATTCATTTCAGTGAAACCTGACTCCTCTCACCTGGACCAGTTAAGTTTGATTTAATATAATTTTTAACTTTGCCCAAGGTTCTGTGACCTCAGAAAAGTATTATATATTTGAGTGCCATAGGGTGAGATGTCTGAGATGTCTCCCTGTATGGGACTTTTGGGAGCTTGCCCTTTACTTCAACTGTGTTTTTACCAGTGGCATAGCTTGAGTTTGTGCCACCCAGGGCTGCCTTTGAGTTTGCTGCCCCTCCCCCCTCACAGAATCATGGTCAAAAGGGGCCTGCCCCCTCCCCCCTGCAGCCATTCCAGTGTCCCATTATTTGGCTATTTCTCCCCATTTACCATAAACACTAATGTGCATACTGTTTTCTTTTAGTCTCATCTATATAAACTAAATGATAAATACATTTCATAACACAAACAACCATCTCAGAATTATAACTGTATTTATAAGAAACTTCCACTTTTTTTACAACTTATATAATTAAATGATCTAACAAAAAGACCTCTAGAACAATTTCTGTAAGTCCCTGCTACATTATTAAGACTATTCAAAATCCCTTTATGTTGTTTTTTATAGTTATTTATTAACAAATAATCTTTTAGCTTCTTCATCCCATTAAGAAATGCTAATATATTAAGAAATTGTCCTCAGTAACTTTGGACCATTTTTCAAAAACGAAAATTGTACCAATCTGTCACTTAACATACTATATATTATCACAAAATACACATTAGATCTGTTACTTTATTTCTCCCTAAAATAATCAACATCTTTTATAAAACCATCCTTTTGACATAAAACAAAGCTATACCTTTTCATAATAAATTAATGATAGCCTCATCTGGAGTTAATACCAATTAAGGAAGTAGTTAGTTCCAGTCCCCCTCTCAGCTGTAAGTCAGTATCAGCAAGGAGAAGAAGAGGTCTGGGAGAATGGTCAGGCAGCTGAAATCATAAGCGTTATGTAAGTCAATACTGAAAAGTACTCCTTCTCATGAATCTATTCCATCGATATATTCACAAACCCACTATAACATATCAAAATGTCTTGTTTACCATGTAAACAGTCCACTTCAACAATAAACATCTACACATCTACATGGGTAAACAGTGGGCAGTGCAAAATTATCTGTGACAGTAATTTATAATCATTTTTTTTCTGTCACAATAAGTGACCTCCAGTTATTTAAATCCCTAAAATACACATATTATTAAATGTATAAAAAAGTACAGCGGTGGTGGTGCTGCGGTAGCGTTGTCACCTCACAGTAAGACTTTGTCCTGTTCGATTCTCAGCTAGAGCGTCTTCTGTGTGGAAACATGTGTGAATGGGCGTACCTTCACTGAAGGTTGTGCGTCAGGGCCAGCAACTCGTCACGTAAAAATCTACTGCCAATCATTAGCGGACCGGAGTTCCACTGTGGCGACTCCTAACCGGGAAAAGCTGAAAGACACAAACAAATTAAATGTATAAAAAAGGAAGAGATGTGTGAAGAGTTGGGTGAAACAGACCAAACACTTATGGGAAAATTACACAGAACTGTTAACTGAGACTCTTTCAACTCCAAATAAAAAACACTCTCAATACCATCAGGCCCTGGGGAGGTATCATTATTAAAAGCCTGCAAGACATCCTTAAGTTCAGCATGTGAAATAAGTGAAGGAGAAGGACCATCCAGAGATGAAAGTTGTAATAGCAAAGAGGAATCAAAAGTTATCAGATAAATCACAAATGGCAGCATGTAAAGAAAATATATTGAAACAGTGTCAGTGGCTCAACAAGTATTTGATTGTTTTTCATAACAGTTTGCTCAGAGATAATGTAAGGCTTATATCTGCTTTTTTTTTTAATCAGGTAAAACAAACATTTTTTAAATAACATTTATTAAATTATAATGAAAAATAACAAAACATATGAAAACTATACCACATACTATAAAAGCACCCAGCCTAAAGATACAATATAATACCTCAGTCTGTAATCCAACAATCAAAAACTATTACATCAATAAGAACATTTTCCAAACTGTTCATTCACTGTACTAAATTTATTTATTTCATACATCTTGCATTGGAGTCTAATAAAAACAAGAATGTCTTCTCTGTGTTTGCTACCTTAGCAAATAAGTTTGTACCTGTATTACAAAGCGATATAGGCCCAAAGGTTTTGGGAACTCCTGATCCACTTACCCTTTAGCAACAGTATCATTGTACCCCATGGGTCCTGAAATCTTACCTTCATGCAAAACACTGCTAAATACCACCATCACCAAAATATGTTCCAATTCAAATCCTACCAGTTTATAAAAATCCACATTGTAGCCATCCAGCCCTCTACATGTAGCAACCTCCATGCACAACAGATGCAATCATTTCCCTCAGCCCTATCTTCTCACTCAATCTTCTATCTTCATACACAATCACTGGTCATTTCCATTCATAAAACACCTCTTTTTAATTATTTACTTATTTTACATTTGTTAAACATTTAAGAGGACTATTCTAAGAACTATGTTCATTGACAAGACAAAGATACAATTCATAACAGTAAATGACAATTTTAGCATGGCATTTCAGTTAATTGATAATAGAAATGTTTATACTGTGCAACAACACAAAACAGTGAAAAAAATAAATCTATATTTCTTTTCAAATGAGTAGCAATGGAAGGATTCTTTGACATATTAGTTACACAGATATTGTTGTTCGGTAATACAATAATTTTCACTGCAGCATGATTGCCTGTCAGACTCTACACACCTCCACCTAACTTCCTTATCATGTAAGCATTCCAAAGCAACATATGTTTTATAGACTCTATAGTCACCATAACTGGTCAGACCCATCCTTCATGCTGCAGCCATCTTGCTGAATCATTGATGTGATACCTTGTTTCTTAATCAACTTCAACACACTAAAACATTTGAATTTGGGAAAAAACACCACAACACAGCAAATGTGTACCTCATTCCAAAACATGCACATGTGTATATGTAAATACACAAACACACAAATACACACACACTACATTTCCCACAGGCAGAACTCCCTTTGATTACCATAAGTCTTGTACGTACAAATTAATATTTGTGGTACCCTATTAATTTTAAATAAAATAGCCACTGTTTTTTATAAATGGACTGTGTGAGTGACCTGGCAGCACTGCTAACTTATCTTTATGTATACATGTAGATAAACCCTTTGCTTTAGTAGTAGAAGTATTACCTCCAGATAGCCCAACACACACGCACACACACACACACACACACACACACACATACACACACACACACACACACACACACACACACACACACACACACACACACAATCAAAATCACACACACACACACACACACACACACACACACACACACACACACACACACACACACACACACACACACACACACACACACACACCACACACACACACACAACAAGTAAATCAGATTGAACCCTTACATTCTGATTCCGTGAATGTTAGACACTCTACTGTTTAAACCCGCTCGCAGGCGGAAAGGAAGAACAGAACATCGACAATGCACACACAGATGTGAGGTGACAGGACCGTTCTTAAAGAAGAATGCTCTTAAAAGTAAATGTGCCAAAAGTACTGCCCAGATCGGACTGCCCCTCTAGTCCCCTCTAGCTACACCACTGGTTGATACTTTCATTATTTCTTAACCAATCATGCACACAAATCTAGTTTGACATAAACTCTTTTCATATCTTACATATGTATTATATATTGTCTTCATATCATAGGATTCATATCTTGTATTCATGTATTTACTGACATTTGATTACCCGAAAAGTCCAACTGGGTAGGAGGTGGAGTCCATTTTCAGTGAAGGCCTGTGGAGCAAAAGCTGCATAGTACTGCAAAACATTTTAAGAACAATCATTTTACAATCTTCAAAAGTAATTAAAAAAAATCTACAGTTTAAATAATTATGCCAAATTATATATAATATATAAACAACATTGGTTAAGAATAGGTGCTAGTATATATTGTCTGGCAGTTGGATTAGAGGGCTAAGGAGCTATTAATGAGCTGTTTCCTGTAGGCGAGTGGTGGATGGTTTAATTCCCTCAACTTCCATTCCCTAACAATGTGACTCTGAGCAGGTCAATTAATCAGACACTGCTCATGGACAGAGTCTGTGAAACAGTCCATGGAAATCATTGCACAATCCTGAAAAACAAATATATATATATATATATACATACACACACACACTATAAAGTGCATGCTCACCATTATTCTTCTCCTTGTATTCCTCCATCTTGTCACCGATTCCTCATCCTACCCAGCAATATGGGCAGCACACAGTTTAAATGACAGAAAGACTAAAGCAGCAAATAAATTAACAAGTAAAAATGTATGTTATGCTAGCATTCAAATGCTGGAAAGAGTACTTCTAACTGTAGAGTGTTGATTGTAAAATGCATTCTAGGAAATGAAAGAAAATAACCAGAGAGTGATAACCTATAGGATTTTTCTTTGCATTCTTTGACATGTTCTTATACAACAATTTTAATATATAAGCTATGTAAAGTTAGTTGGGGCCAGACTGTCTCTCTTTTGGGACAAGACTCAGTAGATATCGTACTTAGTGAGCAGGAATGATAAGGAGTTGTATCAGAAAGGGCAGGAGAATATGGAATTCTGCATCAAATAGGCAAGTATGCAGTCCATGTGCAAACAACTACAGAGTCTCAATATGATTGCTGCTACAATTACAAGGCAGCCAGTCTGTGTACCTCCATACCACTGTTGCCTATGGCAGTGGAGTGTCAATGCACACAGAACTGCCTGTGAGCCCTTGGCCTCATTCCATTTCAGTAGATACTTGCATGCTGATAGACAGATGGACCGAAGCTCTCACACACACACACACACACACACACACACACACACCCACACCCACACACCACACACACCACACACACACACACACACACACACACACACACACAGTCTCACTCACATACGCACACAGTCTCACTCACACACACACGCACACAATTCCAGATAGCCACACAGACACTGTCTCACACACACACACAGACAGAGTTCCAAACGCACATAAAGGCACACAAACAAAGACACAGTCACACACACACACACACACACACACACACACACACACACACACACACACACACACACACACACACACACACACAAAGCTAGCCTGCCATGCCATTCTAGTTTATCTTAGAAAAACCCTTTTTGTAATATTCTCACTATACAGGCAAAGTTGCTCTGATTGTGGTTGTGTTCTTTTTTTTTTGTAAAATCACAAAACATAAATGTTTTCCTTCTGATATTCTTTTATTTTTCAGTATGTTTGATTTTTGCTGTGAATTTTAAAATGCTGACATCAACCAGGACAGATTCAATGTTAATTCATTTTTTTCAGTTTACTATAGCCCACAAAAAGCTAAATATAAATATAGATATATTTTTATATATCTGTATTTACATACATATAGGTCTGCCCCACCTTGATGTTTGAGGGAAGGGGCTTGCCTTCCTGCCTAAAAACGTTTTTGTGTTTTACTACCTGGGAATGTTGCCATCAGCCTCATAAGGTTTTAGATGTTTTGGATTCAAATACTCAATTTCAATTAAACAACATGACTGGTCAGAAGGGTATTGTTTGTTATGAATAAAATGATTCAACAGCAACAATAAGCTTTGATATTTAGTCAAGACAAGTAGAAGGCATTTGGTATTGTTAGCTAGACGTGCCTGTTTGAGAAATCCCAAAAAGGTGGATTCCAATACTTAGTCTACTTGCACAAAATAATTCCCAGTATAAAGAGATACATAGCATGAATGTGCACTTTCTTAAATGTTATTTGCATTAGCACTACAAATTCTAGTATATTATCTCAGAGAAATAAACATGGAAAACATTAAAGATTTTCAAAGAGAAATCACAAAATCAACCTATTTGGAAATGACAATATTTTATCTTTAACTAATCCAGAAAACCCACTACAGGTGATTGGATTAATTTGCAAGCTGCTGACAAAGCAGTGCACCATTATGAGGTGCAGAACTCCAGTGTGTGTCATCCTTCAGATTATATGGGTGGTGCAGTAGTGCAGCAGTTAGCGTTGCCGCCTCATATCAAGAGGTTCTCTGGTTTGATTCATGGCTGGGGTGGAGTCTGCATGTCCTCCCTGCATTCATGTGGGTTTCCTCCGGGTTCCCCGGTTTCCTCCCACATTCCAAAGACATGGATCTGGGCATTTCTCCTCAGGCCTCTGCTGAAAATGGGCATGTATGTATGTATGTAGATCTTAAACCAAGGTCCCATTTGCTTGAGTTGGTTGTAGCTGAGGTGGAAATTAAAGTTGCCACAGCACTTATCAAAATGTGTAAGGGCAGTTCCTCAATGACCTGGCTACATTTCTTTAGTAGTATAGAAACAACCTTGTGTCTCCTCTGAAAAGAGACCACTAGCCTAGCAGGACAATCCTGATCAACAAAACAATAAATATAAAATTAAACATCCTTGTAACATAGATAGTTCAGAAATTTATAGTAGTAATAGCAAATGAGTACCACTGGGTGGTAATTTTATTCCCTCACTTAACATTATTACAAGCATCCCTTTCAATGGGGAAATTAAGGTGGTTTTAACTTGAAAATCATTACTATGTCAGAATCTGAATCCAAACAAAAATTTTGAATCCGTAATGAGCCAGATGAAATAATTATTTGAGAACTGATATGCTCTGCAGTGAAACAAAATCAGAGAAATATTAATATAGCCACATTAAAAATAGTTATATATAAATTCAGTTTT
This sequence comes from Protopterus annectens, assembly GCF_019279795.1. NCBI lineage: Eukaryota > Metazoa > Chordata > Ceratodontiformes > Protopteridae > Protopterus > Protopterus annectens. The sequence goes on from NC_056748.1 coordinate 219,532,840, forward strand.
AATTGTTAGACTCTGCTCCACGTGTTTTCAAGACATGGCTTAAAATTCTACTGAAATTCTTGTGGGACCATGTTATGTCTTATATCAGTCCTATTTTTCATGCAGGAGTGGCAGATAAAGTAAACTGGAGTTTTTAGGATCTATTTTATATTACAGCGCTATTATTTCTTGGTCCATTTTATACTGAATAGTTTACTGTTATGTAGCCACTTGAAAATCTGTACATGTAATGGCCACACTGCCTATTAAAGTTAGCCTTCCATTTGTTAATCATTGGAGTGATACAAAGTATCCTCATGAACTACATGTGCAGTGTCTACAGAGTTTTTCAACTGCACATATTATACCCCAATATGTAAATCTAATGGTATTCCATTTAAAAAGTCTCAGTTATGCTCTTAGTTCATCAGATTGCTAGATTTTCTAGGCATATCATATTTAAGAGAGTATAGATGTTTTTTTACTTGTCCCAGAGGCAGAGAGTGATGAATTTTTGACTGACCTAGACAATCCATGTCTGATTAACCACATGGGGGCTGGAAAGGATAAGAGAGACAGAAGATAGTTGCCTTTGTTGGCTCACCCATCCTTGGAGGAGGGAAGGAGGGGGCTCGGTCTCATCACTTGCAGCAGGATCACTGAGTGTTGCATTAATGGAGCATAAGCCTGTACAGCACATGCTACCAGTCAATGCGCAGCACATATCACCCTGGATAGTAGAGAGAGAGAGAGAGAGAGAGTGTGTGTGTGTGGGGGGGGGGGCATACATACCTTCAAGAAGTCAAGCAATATTGTAAAGCTCATTGGAGTCATAAAGGGGCAAGAGTTCCAAAGGTAGGCCAGTCTACAAGACCCATTAATTGAACTGCTCCCTAAACCTGACTCTCACCACTGAGCAGATGGAAATTGATCATAGAATTTTTGGTTCAAACACAGATGCCTAGCTTTAATCTCCAATTGATGAATCAGTTGAGTCCTAGTAATGGAGCCGTCAGGCAAGGTGGGGGAAGACATTGTAGGGGATATAAGAGGCAATAAGCATAAATTAATAATTTAGTGGTGGTCATAAATATGATGCTACTGGAGCAGTATTTTCCAAGTACAAAAGTTAGAATATGCACCATTTAACACAAGTATTTGTTAATACAAATAGGCTGCTTTACTTTCTTTGTCTGAGGCACTATCCGATTACTAAAATAAAATCAAAACAAGTTAGGAATAAGATTCATCAGTTTATCAACATTTCATTAAGTAAGCACCCAGTTAAGACCAGTTTTTGGTAAGTTATAGAAAGAATTAAAAGATGTGCTTTAAACTACCAAATACATGTCAATGAAGAAACATGGTTATATAACTGAACATAAAGAATACATAGAACACACTTCAAGTTCTTCCTACTGGATGTTATATTTCTGGAAAATTCAATGTAAAACATTGTAACACCAGATGGCAGCATATTGGAGGAGAAACAGTACATCAGGCAAAAATATAAAAGAGCATTGTTTCTGTCACTGTTTACAATATAATGAGTTGTGGACACAAGTGCTGAAACTGCTTGGTCAGATAATATATGTATTATATAGTATCTCTAACTATTTGTTAATTCATTTATTGTACATTGTAATACTTCGTCTTGATGCCAGGTAATTTGGAGATTAATGGTGGCTATAAGGCAGTGTTTTACCAGTTGCCAGAAGGATTTTGATCCACAATAGACAGAAGAACTAATATCTTTATAAAGTTTCTCAAATACAGATTTCCACAAGGCATTTCAAAAGTTAAGGATCTGCTATAATCATAGGGTGCGTCCCCTTGCTGTAACTTTACTTATAATTGGTTATTGTCTCAGATATCTGCTTCCTGAAATTCTTAATTAAAATCTGTGGCACAGAGACAGAAGTAGAATTCATTTTTCCTCCCTGGAGTTGATTTCAACAGTAACTATATATATGGTCTGTTGGGAGTTTCAACAAAAACAACAACAACAACAAAAAACTGCATTGTAATTTCCGTTTTGTTTGCATTCTGTATATATTTTTTTCTGAAACTTTATTTAAATGCAGTTCATCAAAATAACCTTCACCCAGGCATTACATTGTCTCAGTGAATAACTGACACTAATTTTATTCACTGTATTAATTTACTAGTTTTCTACTGGGACATGATTTTTTTAACTTGAATTTTCAATGCAGCAGTACCATGATGGCTTTTAGTATAAATTAAAAGAAAAAGGTTAAATATTTATGACATTCCAGAGTTCCTATTTTCCCCCTCATCTATACAAGTGTGCTATTTTCTCCCTCTGGAATTGTGCATGTAAACTTAATTCAGTGTTTATAGTGAAAAATGCTCAAAATAATAAACTAGCTGATATGAAGTCAGAGTAAATTAAGTACATTTCTAATTTAGCTTCTATAAATTGCTTTCCTGGTCAAGAGTTCTGATTTGTTCAAATTAATTTCTGAAAGACAAACAGTACAAAACTGAAGATCAAAACCAGCTTTGAAGTCTGTAATTAATGCCCAGTTTATTATCTTAGTGACTAAGCTATGATGTTATGTGCTACTTTTATTATATTGACACTTAAGGATATATAGTGCAAAACATTAGTACTTGAAACCATGTCCAACTATCTTGATAGAAGGCTAAGTTTGACTTTACTGAGGCAGGCACAAAACGCATCCTAAAGTTTTGACTTTTGTTCACTTTTATTCTTATTCTGAATGATTCAACGGGAAAACTTTTAAATCTAACTTAATAATGAAAAGCACCAAATGTTCCTTAATTGTTCAGAACAGCTCCAGGGGACAGAGTGTGTTTGGATAATCACATCTCTGCCCACTCAACAGAAAATGATGCATGATAGCCTTATGACATCCTGTCTCCTTCTGTGAATTGGAGGTTAATTACTGATCACATCCAAGTCCAGTAGCAGCAGTTCACTGAGATCTCACTGTGCAGAAAAAGTTTGTTACTTTTTATTTACATGTTATGCATTGCATTAGTGCTATTTTGATATGTAACAACAGAGGACTGGAAAATTCTTGGCTTCCCAAGTGAAGATAAACCAGGTCTATGTAAGGAGTAAATGCATGAGCTGCAATCATCTGTCGACATAACAACATTCAAAATGATAGCAATAAAAATCTATTAAAACTATAGCAAAAAAAAAAATACATCATTAAAACTAAACTATAAATTCACATGTATAAGATGCTATTAGGCAAACATATTTTCCATCATGGGATCTGAACACCACTGTAAAAGTTTGTTTAACTCCCCTCCAAGAAATACACCATTAAACCTTAGTATGGTTTTGACCATACATTATTAGGCAGGATAATTTATTATTCAATCATGACATATTCATAGATTCATGGTTTATATTTATGAAATATTCATAATTTCATGGTTCAATTTATCTTCGTGTTATTTTATAAGTCTTGTTTTATAGGTTAGCCAATTACTGCCTTACATTTCCGAAATAGCTGACCACCAAATAAGTGTAAGCATATCTTTTCTCATATGACTAACAGTACCAGTAAGTGTTCTTATTTTCATGTTAGACAGAGGCATAAAATCCCCAAATGTACTTACAGCAGATGCATTCACACCAAATCTGACCTGTGTCAATTACCTGACTTCATCATTTTGACTATGTACAAACAATACAAAGACTTCCACAGTTCAGTACTATGGGGACAATATTTTCCCCTGCTTGTCTTTACCACTGTTTCTATCAAGGTGTACTCTTACTGGTTGCAGAGCATAGCTTTGCTCTTTGAACTTAGTCCAGTGGGTGTGACCTTCCAGCCTACCTACTGGTGGAGAACTAGTTCACTTTTAATCATAACAACTGATGCCAACATCATCATCACACAGGGAAGGAGAAAGTCATGTCTTACCCTGCCTGCAAGCATATGGACCCTAGATGGCATCTATAGGGGGTTGTTGCAGGCACATAAGCCCATACCTCTCAACCTCTTAGAGCAAGAATTCTGAACAAAGCCATAAATAAAAGTGGGACAAAGGCCCAAAAATAGGGACACTTTTTTAACTATTGCTCTTACAAACTTAGAAAGTTGATAGCATAACAAGTTTTGCATTAGCACAAATCTTCTGCAGGGTATGAAGTCTGAAACTCAAATTTATGTCATTATTTTCTAACATCAGTCTTTAATGACTTGACATTAATTGCAGAAAACCACAATTTTATGAAAACTAGACCATACATATGAGGCAAAAATCTGTGCAGTTGAGAGGTATGCATGGGCCTTAGGTGCAATCATTAGGAGTGATGAACCCCCTAACCATGTTATAGGGCATATATCTCTAAAGTTACTTGTATACTACATCGGTCTGTTAATATTTGCAGACGTATATCAGAGATGTAGTTTGGATCACACAACTAACATTTTTCCAGGAAGTTCCCATTCCCATTAAGTTCCAAATCTTTACCCCACGAATATAACAGCAAAGTTCTGGTTTCCCAAATCATCCACATCTGATCCAAACCTATCATTTCACATTTTTTCTTCTCTGATCTCAGATTTTAAAGTTACCAGTTTTTCATTAAAATATATGTACAGGCTTACCCAAATGTTGCAAAATGTAGCAGTATCATCCAGTCTTCAGTCATCTGGGTCGCAACAGAATGCATGTGCTTTGCTTTGTACCATGTGGTTCTTGCCATTTCTGCTTCTGATTGGACTGTCTCACTCCACCTTTGCTTCTACTCAACATCTGAGAGGTCCATCCAAATGTCCCTGAAGCCTTGGTGTTGTGCATCTATAACAAAACACAACAGTTAAAAGAGTACTGTGCCTTGGCTTTATATAACACTCTACTCACTTTGAACTAATAGCATCATACAGGTGCCGTGTCTAACTCCAAATCCCCCTTATTGATGAAAGAGATACCATCACCAGTTTAGTAGCTTAGTATGAATAATCCTAATAAATAACAATCAGGAGGGCTTTCAGAGTCTGGCAACAATATCACTGCTAAAGGATAGGCTTCACCTCCCTACAAACTTCCTTTTACAGTAACTCAACATAGCAAATCCAGAACTCAGAAAGTAATTACTAAATCTTGATGATAGCTGCTTCTACAATCAGATGATATACCATGTAAATTACAACCATCTGCAGCCAACAAGCAGTATGTCAACTGTCTGTAGCAAGCATGAAGCAAGTGGGCATTTCCAACAAGGTAAATAAGAATATTGATTGCATTAACACCTTCCTGTTGTATTGAGTACTGTATTCAGAAATTTGACTATATAATACCAGTAGGCCTCCGTTCAATTCTCAGCTAGAGCGTCTTCTGTGTGGAGACATGCGTGAATGGGCGTACCTTCGTTGAAGGTTGTGCGTCAGAGCTGGCAACTCGGCACGTAAAAATCTACTGCCAATCATTAGTGGACCGGAGTTCCGCTGTGGCGACCCCTAATCGGGAAAAGCCGAAAGACACAACAACAAGTCTCTGCAAGGCCTGAAAGAATTATGGTTACACAAATAACTTGATCCTTCATAAGGCCTTCCACTCATTGAAACTCATTGTACCCAACTCTATTTATATAGTACAGCATATGTCACACCTAGTTTTGCACAATAGCTAGCAAATGGCTACCATCCTAACTGTTCTCATGAGACTGGACTAGCAAGATCTTTCCTGTTCTGTTTCCCCTTTGTAGATTTAATAGGAGAATTAAATATCTTCATAAAACCCAAGACAAGGGCCCAAGTCTACTGAGCTGAACCATGCAAGCACTGAGGTGTAAATATACAAAAGTTAATCTCACATATATATCAGCTGTTGTTTCCTTGCATCCTTCCTTTTTTCCCAGCAGAAAATAATTAGATTATAGTTAAGTCAGGTAACCATCTCAAATAGTGTTTTAAGCTACAAATCATTTTACTCTACATGCCTGCAGTTGTTAACGATAGGAAATCTTTCATAAATGCCACTATTAAGTCAGGTTGTTGTTGTGTCTTTCGGCTTTTCCCGGTTAGGGGTCGCCACAGCGGAACTCCGGTCCACTAATGATTGGCAGTAGATTTTTATGTGGCAAGTTGCCAGCCCTGACGCACAACCTTCAATGAAGGTACGCCCATTCATGCATGTCTCCAGACAGAAGACGCTCTAGCTGAGAATCGAACGGGACAATGTCTTACTGTCAGGCGACAGCGCTACCGCAACACCATCACCGCAATTGCCACTATTAAGTCAGGTAACAATCTCAAATAGTGTTTTAAGATATAAATAATTTTACTTTACATGCCTGCAGTTGTTAATCCTAGGAAATCTTTCACAAATGCCACTACTCTGCCAGCTGAATGTCCAGCACCCTGTCTTTATCCAAATAACTTTCACCAATCCTGACAGTAACTGCATGCCATCCAACCTTCCATTCTTTCAGTGTGAGCAATCTTTTCCCAAAAGGACAAAGTGTAAATCCAGTACCCTCAACAATGCAGAGTTAGAACTGACACTTACTTACTGGTGTCTCATGTTTCACACATCTTAGGCACCTCCCCATGTACATCACACAATGATATCCATGCTCAAAGCCCCAGTCAACCTTTCACACCTATATAATCACCCAAGTGGCTAGTTTCTCCATTTAAATCCTGCCTATCAATGCACTCTTTTTCACAATGTTAAGGCACTAATCTCTCACCTGCACTTCCTATTGTTCTGTTACTGTGCCTGTAAACTTTAGCTATGCTATGACTATCCACCCCAACAATTTGTTACTTCATAAAGGCCACTATCCACCGAAAGTTTGTATGGCCCATAGAGCAGTCCGTCTAGCCTTACCTGTGCCTGCATATGCTCTTCTTTATGCCACTTTAGCTCTTAAATTCTTTCCTTTGCCCTCATATTTAATATCTTGTCAAGCCTTCCCCCAAGTTGTGTACTGAGGATTACAGGTAAAATAAATATCACTTTCCATATGCATGCATGCATGTATTTATTTACTGATTATTTGTGGAGGTAGTCACTTGATCAGCTCAACTGCTAGATATGTACACACATCTCAGAATATTACGTTAAGATGCTGTGTTTCAATCTTAGCAGATTTCCTGCTTTAGTGCCTTGAGCAAAGCTGTTTTGTTCTGGCTTTAACTTCATTTCATCTCTGTAGGTAAGACAAAATGCAATTACAAAGTCCAGCTCACGGTATTACAAAAGAGCCTTTTCCTTTCCTACTAGTACTGGAATGACAGAGCTAGAGTAACTGAGGCCAAATGTGCAGAGTTTAGACACTTACTCATACACTGTTGCATTTCAAGGTTCCATTATGTATACTGGTTTCTAATCATCACTCACTTTCTGCAACAGGCATAGGGAATCATCCATTAAACCCTATCCATAACATTAAAAGTGATCCCTAGGACCTATGACTTTCTGTCCCTACTTGTCTCACCTGATAAATACACCCCCATCAAAAGTTTTATTAAAAACAAAAGCACTGAAGGATACACTTGTGCATAAATATACTAAAAGTAATGTGGCTGGTGATGAAAGAAAACCTGCCTGACATGTGCAGTTTATTACAATGTAATTGAATAAAGTACTTTTATAAATATTATTCATACTGAAAGTAAACATGCAGAACACATGCAGTAGCTGAAGCAGTGAATCTCATAAACATACCTGCATTATTAGAAAAGATAGACATTGATTCAAGCATTATGCCTGTCACAAGCCATTAGCAACAGGCCCTTAACTGGTTACAAACACCCTCTACTCCTGTTCTTTCAAGTACACATTAGGACCTGCAACCATAGATGGGCACTTTCCTGCTACCTCTGCATCCAGATTGGTGGACATGGGTATCATGAGGCAATGTAACAATTTCCTTATGTACCCTGACAAGCATTTAATTCCTGAACAACAAATACAGTTGATGAGAGATATAATACACACATTGACAAAGAAGGCTAGACTCTCACATACAGACACAAAATGCAATAGACAGGTTGTCAAAGACTCACATACATCATTCACTGCACCCACAAAAGACCACACACATAGGCCCACATAAGTGGAGGTGCTCACATGTACTATACCCGAACCTCAAAAGCATCACAGGTTTGATCCTCAGGACAAGCTAAAGGTGTTACTGCTCAATACTAGCAGCATCAACAAGAAACTGCACTGCCAGGAAACTCTCCTCAACCTGGAGAATGCTGATGTCTGTGCCGTTACTGAAACCTGATACAAAGCCATGGAAAGCATGGCTATAATGCCTTCACACATTCCAACCACTCACTGAATATGAAAGAGCCAAACGTGGAAGTGTATCTATCTACATAAAGGATAAGCACACCTCAAGCCTGGTCAGAAAATATGACATGCTTGATCTACTCCATGTCTAACTAACCATGCGAAAAATCCATTACCATATGCTTGCTAGCTATAGGTCCCCACTATGAACCAGAAAACCTTACATCATACCTGCAGCTACTAGAATCACTCATCATCCAGCCCAATACCATAGTCATGGGTGATTATAACTACCCGTCCATTAACTGGGAGGCAAACATGACCACTAACATGCAGGCCCAAAGATTTCTTGGCTTTGTAAATTCAAATGCCATGGAGCAGCTAGTTTGTACTTCCACTAGGGAAACAAATATTGTAAATATATTACTCACAAATATGAGAGAATGCTGCACCCCCCCCCCCCCCGGTGCTATGTCCTCACTAGTAAGATCAGATCATAAAGTGGTCTCCCTTGAAATAAAGGTAAAAAACTAGTCCCCCCCCCCCACCTAACCCCAAAAACTCTAAGAACTTCTCTAGGATAAATGACCCCCTATTAAGGGACGGCATAGCTAGTTTTCATGTTTCCCCAAATCCAGAAAACATATAAACTTATGCAGAGGCCTGCACAAAGGCCCTGTATGACCATATGAACAACTGCATAAAAACAGCAATGCCAGATGAAATAAACCCAGGTCAAGCTGCAAAAACAAGTCACCCTGGTAGACCCCTAGTATTAATAGGTTGTACAACAAAAGAAAGAAAGAAAATCCTGTCAAGATGTAAGAGGGAATGTGCACAACAGAGAAATAATCCCTCATTAGTGTAAACAAGTGAATCAGTGTATTAGGCAGATGTCTGAAAGCAGATTGAGGTAAAAATGGCCTCTAAAGCCAAGGATAACCATAAGGCATTTTTCAAGTATGCCTGCAGTCCTAAGGGCAACATCCAATAATGTGAGGAATTAGTTGTAGATGGCATTGCCTATACTCAGATGGTAGACATCTGCTAGCCAACAAATTCAGCTCAGTTTTCACCTCCCCATCACCCCCAGTTCTCCACCAAAAAATACCCTCCACCACCAATTATCACCAAAGAAGAGTCTGCCACTGCACTCTCTAAAGCTAAAAACATGACTTCGGTGGGGCTTGGAAATATACCAGTTTGCCTCTTAAACAGCTTAAATCAGTACTTATCCAATCCATTGGGATCTCTATTTAAACACAACCTCTGGACTGGCTTTGTCTCGATAGAGTGGAGGACAGTAACTGTCATCCTCTGCATAAAGGACGACCATCTACTCATCCAAGAAATTACAGACTCATAAGTTTGACTAGTCTTATAAGTAAGGCAATGGAAAGAATAATCATGGACCAGATAAATAATGACATAGGAGACCTCCAAACACTGGACCTGACACAATTCCGCTTAGTTAAGGGGAGGGCACGCCTACTGAATCCGGTGGATTTCTTTGAGAAAGCCAATAAGACCATAGATGAGGGTAAAACAGTACATACTGCCTACCTCAATGTGGCCAAGGCATTTGCCACAATTCCCCATGCAGGTACTATAAATAAACAGGCAAAAAAAGAAGTAAGTAGCGTCACCAAAGGCAGTGCACATCCAAATATAAAACTTCAAAAACAAATGGTTATGCCACCAATTCCACTTAAAAACACTCGAAACTTGAAAACTTTAATAAAAATATACGATGATAAGATAAAATAAAATAAACACACTGGCTCATAAACCGGATAAACGCTTTTGGTATAATACCTTTTTCAAATCCTAAATGTTTGCCAGTGAAACTTCCTCTTTAATACCTTCATTTCCTAGTGTTCACTCACTCAGATGCATTTAGTAACCATAGCAGCATGCACACCCTTTTAATTTTGTCATTTTGAGTGCTGACGAGCTTTCCCTTTTAGTGCAGGTTTTAAAGGGACAGATGCATTCAGACCTGGTGACTGATCTGATTGCAAATTCATTATCCAGTTTATCTCTTCAATTTCTGTTCAGTTTACTAAATCCCAACCTCTTGGTGTTTCATGAAGCCTAGTTAGTGCCATGAACTTGAAAGAATGACTGTCATTTATACTAATATGCATATAAAGTGCATTGCTGGTAACTTTTTTTCTTATGTCAGATAAGTGCTTTAGGATACGTTCCTTGAGCATTTGATTAGTTTTCCCTATGTAGTATGCCTTGCAATGACTGCAGGTTGCCACATAGATAATGTTCTTACTCCGATAGTTTGAAAATCCTTCAAACTTATAGTTCCTCTTAAGTCAGGGGATGTGTAAAAGTATTTGTGATGTTTATATGAGAGCATGCTTGCAACTTTCACATCTGAATGTACCAACTCTCCTGTTCATCTGAAAACTCCTGTCTTCAGAAATAGCTTCAGTTTCTGTTTTATAACATAATAGTCTTTTTAAGTTTTTTCTGTTCTTAAATGAAAAGCTGGGTTGATTTCCAACAATTTCCCTAATTTTGTTATCAGATATTAACACTGGCCAAAATTTTCTGATGGTATTACGAATAGCAAAATTGTCAGTACTATATGTCAACTGGCATCTCAGATTGGACTTTACCTCCTTTTGCTTGATCTTAACTATTTCACCTTGGTCCGAAAAATAAGGTCTTTCCCTCTGAGAGCGTAGTTTCAAGGTAGTTGCTTCATTGGTCTGTGTCTCTTTGACTTTGTATCCTCTCTTATTAAAGTCTTATTAAAGTCATTGATAAGTTTAATTTGCTCCTCCCTATAATTCTCATCCCTCGTCCAGAGCTTGGACACTCAAGTTAGTTGGTTAGTCACTATGTTGTCAAGAACATGCCTGGGATGCATGCTAGTATTGTGTAGTAAATGACTGTGCCATATGGGTTTTCTATACATTCTAGTATTGATGCTTCCTGTGTCATCTAACATTACCTTAACATCCAAGAATTCTATCTCCGTACTAGAAGATGCCACTTCAAACTTCAAAAATGAAGTTGTGCTGGTCAAAAATTGTACAAAATGTTTCAAGGAGGTTAAATCGCCATCCCATAAGAGAAAGACATCATCCACAAATCGATTATAGAAAACTATGTTTCTATACTATTTGTTGTTAATATCCACTTTCTATAGCTCTTCCCATCTTGCCAGGACCAGATTGGCATAACTATTTGTGCATGGAGTTCCCATCGCTACCCCCAACTTCTGACAGTAGTAAGTACTACCATACAGAAACACATTGTTATATAAGACCAGTTCCAAGAGACAACGTAGGAAATGGATATCATTGGTTACTTTGTGCTTCACACCAAAGTCTCTGATCACTTCAATCCCCAAATCATTGGGTATGGACGTGAACTAACTGTTCACATCCACAGTTACCAATAATAAATTCTTACAAGTATTCATCAGTTGCAGTTTCTTGTAAAGTCTACTTAAGAACTCAGCCGAGTCCTTGATCACTGCAGGTGGGTGAAGTAGCAATTTCTTTAACTCCCCTTCTATAAAAATAGAAAGGGGTTCAGTTATCCATCCTTTTCCTGAAATGACTGGTCGCATCAGAGGCTCATGTAGATTCTTATGCACCTTGGCCATTCCATTGATGCTAGGTATAGTAGGATGACATACTTCAAAAAAATCAAACAGCTCTTTGCTTATCGATCTATTCATGAGCTTGTCATAAAGTGTGCCTTGTACACTATGTATAATGGTGTTCAATTCTCTTTTATCAGTCCTCCTGTAGGTGGCTATATCTGCTAGCATCTCCTTCATCTTGGTATCATAGAACAACATATCCATTACTATAACAGCCCCTCCTTTGTCAGCTTGTTTAATCATGATGTCCTTCATATTCTGTAGTTCAAATAGTGCTCTCTTCTCATTTAGAGTTAAGTTGTGGAAATGTTTACTTCCCTTTTGCTGTCTATATTCAGCAACTTCATTTTCACATAATCGCAGGAATGCATCTACAGCCGGATGACATACAGGGACAAACGTACTTGGTTTCCTATATCCAATTCTGGTTTGAGATTCCTCATTGTTTATATTGCCAAAGAGATGTCTTGGAGTCACATTTCTCCCAAAATATTTTAGATCTAGGATAAATTCACTCATAGGTGAATGCAAGGAGGGTATGAAACTCATTCCTTTCTCTAATAGTCGAGTCTGATCTCTTGTTAATACAATACTCGATATATTAAATACAAGGGAATCATTTATTCCTGAAACCTCCATTTCTTCCTCTCCCTGCTCTGGGGTCGTACTTCCCTCGGGGTGTTGTTCTGCAACAAAAAAGGAAGCTGTTGGTAAAGCGGTAAATGTACCACCCCATCTTTGGGTTTAGTGGCATTCTGTATATCCAAATACTTGTTATTATTCAAAATGGATATATTTTCCTCACCCTGCTCTGATAGTTCTTCTATGCTCTCAGTATTGATTACCGAGCTAAAATTAGTCTCAAGAGCATGTATCCCAGCTTCATGTGTTCTTGAAACCTCTCTGTTGTTTTGCCTGGGTATAGTATGCACTTCTGCTTCTACTACAATTCTCGTAGGTTTCCTAATGACAGTCTGCTCCTTTTCATGGCTTGCTACTATTCCATTGTTTACATTAGTCCTGGTCTGTATGGTTGTTTTCTTGTCTTTCGGCCATTCAGACAGGTGACCCTTCCTAAAATCATTAAAATCCCTGGATAATTTGCTACTTTTCACTCCTTTTAACTTGGTATCATAAGCATCAAGCCTGTCCTGCAGCGCCCCTAGTTTCATCAAATTGTTATCAGATAGTGTCATTTGATCCAGTTTATTCTGTTTTTTTCTATAAGGGTTGCTGCTTCAACCTCCTGAGGTTTAATAAATTCTATCAAAAGTTTCATGTAACTGAAACTAGTTTCTAAATTATTCCTTTGCCATATGGCAAGCAATTCAGGATACATATTTCCATAAGTTGGCATGCATCTTACTCTTAAACCTCATGGGATAATGTGATGGTGAAGACATGCCTCCATATGAAAGTGTTGACATTGTAGATGCTTTAATTTAAAAGCTGCATTCTTTACTTCCTTATAGATGCTCTCAAATAACAAGGTGTCTCCCCTGTTTGTTGGTAGCTCCAAAGTACCACTTTCAAAGTCAAAGTTAAGAAGTGGGTTAGATAAACCCATTAAATTATTGGCATGAATCCTCCTACTTGCCATTTCCAATGCTAGCTGCTGTGGTAGTGCTGATTCCATTATACAGTATGTATATACATCAAATGCTCAAGGAACGTATCCTAAAGCACTTATCTGACATAAGAAAAAAAAGTTACCAGCAATGCACTTTATATGCATATTAGTATAAATGACAGTCATTCTTTCAAGTTCATGGCACTAACTAGGCTTCATGAAACAACAAGAGGTAGGGATTTTGTAAACCAAACAGAAATTGAAGAGATGAAGTGGATAATGAATTTGCAATCAGATCAGTCACCAGGTCTGAATTCATTTGTCCCTTTAAAACCTGCACTAAAAGGAAAAGCTCTTCAGCACTCAAAATGACAAAATTAAAAGGGTGTGTATGCTGCTATAGTTACTAAATGCATCTAAGTGAGTGAACACTAGGAAATGAAGGTATTTAAGAGGAAGTTTCACTGGCAAACATTTAGGATTTGAAAAAGGTATTATACAGAAAGCACTTATCTGGTTTATGAGCCAGTGTGTTTATTTTATTTTATCTTATCATCGTATATTTTTATTAAAGTTTTCAAGTTTCAAGTGTTTTTAAGTGGAATTGGTGGCATAACCATTTGTTTTTGGAGTATTATAAATAAACTCACAAAAGTGAGCATAAATCCCGGTGTCACCAGATGGATAGCCAATTGGCTCACAGACAAGACACATATGGTTAAAATGCATCACTCCAGATCCAGCAAGAGGCCAGTTAGTGGTGGTGTACTACAGGGCTCAGGACTGGGACCACTCCTATTCAGAGTATATTCTCTGAAGTCAA
>NC_056748.1:219552098-219717098 GCF_019279795.1 Protopterus annectens
GCTCCATTTCCCTAAAGTATTACTTCATTTCATACTCCTAACTGAATTCAAAAGTCAACTTATCTGTTCTCCCAAGCTTATGAATGACTCATGCATTCTTTATTTAGAATCCTGAATGCAGTTTGACGTGATATATACTCTTCTAATTTTTATTCCGTTGGGTATTTTTTATTCTTTTGGATATTTATATTTTTCAGTAAGTTTTAAACTAAATGTTATGTTAGCAATACCTTAATTTTAACTCACCATACTGTTTGAATTCATGTAATACATTAATAAATGCTCCATTTAAATTTAGTAGGAATAAACTAGATAAAAGGAGCGAACTATGAGAACTCAAATAAGAAAACAAAATCAGATAATGTTCCATATTTATTGCCCTGCCCAGTAGTAATTATTGTGTGAATTCATATTACCATGCTATATCCTCCACTGCGTGGTATTTTGGTATCACCTGATCTTATAATTTAGTTCCTGAAAATCCAAAACTCTTTTGTGACATGAATTACAACTGTCATGAAAATGACAATTGCTATAGCCAATGCACCACGATTTCGGTTAAGCAGATCACAAAAATGGTGCAAAATCAAATATTGGTTTTCATGACTATTACTCCTACCATAAATAACAAGAGAAGGATCAATTGTGGATATTCAGAAACATTTAGTGCACTGCCTTATGTGAAATAGCAAGGTACGTGGTGCCACACAGGGGTGGGGTGAGGTGGGGGGTCTATTAAAAGACACATGAAAAACACTGCAGTATGGACTGCATGAAAATGATCACACAATGGCATTCAAATAAGTGTCAGAGTGCATATACAAATTACAGCAGTAAACATGGGAGCACAACCCAGAAGCATATAGAAACAGAGCTAAGGGTGGTGGTAACCAGCTTTTCTGCACGTCAGCATTTGTCAGTGAATACGGTTATCAATTGCTCAGTGATGGCGGGAGAAAAGTCTACTCAAGCTACTCTAAATGTATAAGTAGCTGCTTTGAAAACCAGTCTCCTTGATGTTGTATTTTTCCATTCTTCATGTAACAGAGGGGTGTATCAGTCACTGACATAACATCACCTCAACAACTAGAACATTGTTGACCACTACCATGTGACAACAATCTCATGCAAGAAATGGTTGACTGGTGTCATCTTCTCATGGGATCAAGGGAGACATGTGGAATGCCTATCCCAGTGGATACAATGATTTGTGAAGCATTACCTACTCTTGCTGCAGAAAACCTTCCAGCATCCAGCTAGGGACATGGCATGAACTTTGTAGGCCTCAGCCTTGCAAAATCCTACACGAGTTCCTGGATTTAATGCTGATGTATGTGGAGGAAAAGATGCCATTTCCATAGATGGCAGAAGAAAAAAACACCACCATGAGGACATTCTCTGACATAGCCCACTTCTCAGAAGTCCTAGGGTGCCACTGACTGTATCTACATTGCCATCAAGGCTCTGCCTGGCCCACTTGGTATCTGGTATATCACCTAAAAGGATTTTCACTCCATCAACTGCTGGGTGGTGTGCAATGTATAGATTATTATATATAATGTGTCTTGGACCCATCCCGACAGTTCCAATGATTCTCACATCTGGCACACATACAACTTATACCTGTATTTCAAATCAGGGGCACTCCAATAGGTCATCTAGTTGTAGGTGCACTCATTATGATCCCTAGAGCCCATAATGTTCCAGTGACATGAAGATGCATCATAGATTGCTCATAATACCATTTGCTTGTTACCTATTGCAGATGATTTTGCAGATGCCTTGGTGCTACGGTTGATGAGCTCCATCTGCAGTCCCCCTGGCAGAGGTATTATAACACTGTACTGTTACAGTCTCACTTCCACTGCCTGGATTCCTCTGGTGGTATACTGCAGTGGACTCCCAAGATGTACAGAAGACTATCTGTGGTGTGTTCCATGCACAATGTGGTGCTACATAAACAGTTAGAGCACACACAATAGCCCTTATAGCAATGCCTATAGCATGTTCTTTGCCCACAGATGTACAGGTCAGGATTCTCTGCCATGTGGATATGCAATATAACTTCCTTCTTCTGTCCCTGGATCCTCATCCCCTACAAGCATGTTAGCTGTTATGGCAGTCTCCCATGGTCTGTATAGTCAGCCCTCAAAGGACATTAGGCTGTCATGCTTGGACAGTGAAACACAGATGGCTTCTTGGGGGGGGGGGGGTCCTCACTGGAATGCCCTGGCAGACTGTCCTCACTGTACCATATTCACCATCATCGCCCTCCCCTTCCTCCTCCTCTGGTTCCTCTACAGTCCTCCCTAGTACCAGTTGTCCACCCTCTCTCTGAATGTGTTTCTTCATTATGGCCCTTTTTCCTTTTGTACTAGCACCTCTTCTGTCACTCTTTGCACATATTTTACATTTGCGTAACTGCCCCTGCTGCCATCCCTCTGCCCTCCTTCCACATCGTCCCTCTGTTTCCCTCCCCTTCTGCTCTTCTCCTCTAAAAGAAGGCACCATTGCCTCAAAACGTTATGCATCTTCCCTACCCCATACTACCTTTCCTGCCCTATTGTCCTTCTCCACATTCTTCTGCTTGGTATTACCCCTTTCTGAATGTCCCATCGCCCAGTTTCATTCCCATTTATAAACTAAACATAGTTGAAACTTTGCTGTATGGCCCTTGTATGGGCCATCAGCTGTGCTCGCATTGCATATGCTTAGTGCTTTGATGTGCAAGTGAAGGCACATCATGGGAACATACCACCTGTATAGCAAAGGCCCTAGTAATGTGATCTATTGTATCAAGGTCTACTCAGCTGCACAGTAACTATCACTTTCACAAATGCATGGCTTCATTATGTAGAACTATCCCTGGCAGCTCTGCATTGTGTTGGAACTTATGCAAACCAAATTCCTATTGCTTCATATCTTGCAGTTCCAATTGTGCTAGTTATCACAGGGCAATCATTTTATTATTCTTTCTCAGTAACCCAAATACCTTTTTCACCACTGCAAACATGATACTTTGGTAAAACCTTCAGTAAGCTGTTAGTCACCCTGTTGAGGTCAAAATCATACAAGTAAGCAAGAGCAAGTAAGAACTATTTGCAATCCATGTTTCTCTGTTTTGTTGTGTAAAATTAGGACATTTAATTAAACTGAAGCATAGAATCTTTATGCAACTGCAATATTTTTTCATAATATCAGAGCAAACTTTGCAATGACAATTTGCTGCTGTTTCTGCAACGGCCTTGAGAAGATTTGATTTGGTTGCTGCAACTGAATTCAGAGAGTCAATACACCCACAGTAGTAGAACAGAATGCTCAAGGAGTCTTCTTTATGATTGATGTACTACACTGGAGAAGATGCAGAAATTCTTTAGCAGCCGTTCCCACTGATAAGTCATGAGCCATAGAAACCTTTTTCAGTATCATTCTTTTAAAACTAAAATTAACAGACAATGTCTGTGCAGACTGAATAAGAACAGCAAACCATCTACAAGAAATATTTATAAATATATGGACCACATAGCATCGCATGACCTTCTTACAGTATTTAATGTTGTATGGATTGACAATTTCTTGGAAGTATGACTTTAAAGTAATTCTGTTAAAGCACAGTAAACCACATCATTCTTTGTTGTCTTATAGTTTAAATCATTACGCAGTTCAGATCATAAAATCTTTATTGGCATTTGGGTAGCTCTCACCCAGCTACTGCTATGTGACCTGATCCACAATGATCAGTGTAGCTTTATCTGATATGGTTATATCAAGGAGTGAATTCTAAGGTCTAGTCTCTGCATAGAATATATAATTACAAAGGATGTGTTTTTCTTCTGCCAGTGTTGGATGCCACATTTCCATGAGATGAACTGATATAGGAGTATCAGTCCTCCTTACGGAGGAAGTTTTGCTTTCTTCACCACCAAGTGATGCTACTGATATATGATATTCAGGTGCAAACACTGCAAACTAAAGAGGTCAACACACACTGTAAGGCACATACATTAACACTGCTGCTTCACTGCCCACCACAGGCACTTAACAAGGGTGCCTTCTCTCTGGATTCTGCATTTCCTCCCTGTGTTTGCAAATTTTTTTTTGTGCCATTTTCTTTCTCCACCACAGAGGATATGTTAGAGGTAAATTGATAATCCTCCAGACTGTGGGTTTATGTCCTCATCTGGAGTGGTAACATTTGTGGCAGTCACAGAGGGTGAAGGCTATGAGCTGTTAACAACCTGTTATCTGTATTCTAGGATTTGAGTTCCTCAGGCTGCATTTGCTTACTGTGTGACTCTGAGTGAGCCAATTAATCAGACAGTGATCTGCAGCAAATGGAAATATTGGGTTAGGCCCATGAATGGTCTCCTGAACCACATGCCTAGTGACCACCTCTGAATCTTGGTACTCTCCATTAAACAAAGGCTTTTTTGTGATTAAAATGCACCATGTTCCTAAGCTACTTTATACAGTATCTGCAATAGGTTCAGTCCACAACAGTGAATGTAACATATGTGGACCAGGAGAGCCATGGTAGACTATTTGGTGGTACTGAGCTGCACATTTGACCATTTCATCTGAGTGGACTAAGATTACCAACATTTGATAGATATGTTAAGGCCAAGAAGGTTCAAACATGGAAAATACATACTACAACATGCCATGGAAGCATTCAGTATAGACTATTCCTGCCCAATTAAACAAGGTTAATTTATGTTCAGGGGAGGATATAAAGGAACAGGAATATATGTTAGCATAGTGTATACAGCAGTCAGAGAACTTATTTGTCTTTCCAGACATAAGAAGCACATGCATTTGTGAAAGTGATAGTTACTGTGGCCAGGCAACCACCCCCACTCCAACAACTTGCAAACAACAGTGCCCTGTAAACATTGCTAACACATTCAATAGTTTCTTCACAGAAAGTATACAATCCCTGGCCACACAATTCAAACAAACAACCAGCCCACTCCACTACCCATGCCAGCAGAATACTACAACTACATCAGATCATCTATTTACCTTCAATCCAGTACCCATATCCTTTATAACATCTCTTCTTAAAAAACTAAAACCCACTAAGCTAGCAGCTGACCTTCTCCCAGCTGAGTTTCTGCAAAAAGCAGCTGAGGCCATTTCCTATCCTGTCTCCATAATCAGAAACCGTACCTTGTCAGAAGCCTTCATCCCCTCCATATGGAAAATGTCCCACATTATTCCTCTCCATAAAGGTGGTAGCTCACTAGAGCTAACCAACTACAGACCTATAGCTATACTCTCACCCCTGGCCAAAATTATGGAAAAGTGTGTCCACAAACAACTAATGGAACACCTCACCAAAAATAAAATTCTAGCTAACTCCCAACATGGCTTCAGGCCAAATCACAGTACCACATCAGCCCTACTATCCTTTTCTAATACCATCAATAACTTCAGAAACAATAATAAACTATCATCTGCTCTTTTCTTAGACCTCTCTAAGGCCTTTGATATGGTGAACCACATTCAACTCCTCCATACATTAAAAAAACTATCACTCAGCAATTCCACGCTGAAATGGTTCCAATCCTACCTGTCCAATAGGCAACAGGCTGTTCTATGGCAGGACAAATTATCTACATGCCTACCTGTTACACTTGGAGTTCCCCAAGGATCTATTCTTGGCCCTCTTCTCTTCACCATCTTTGTTAATGACCTGCCCACAATCACCCCCATGCCACATGCATTCAATATGCAGATGATTCGACTATCATCAGCACTGCCTCCAACCTGGCAGACCTCACTGCTTCAACCCAAGATACCTTCAACCTAATAGAAAAATGGTTCTCAAGTCGACAACTAGTTCTCAACCCCAACAAAACAAAACTACTTACTTTCTCACCCACTAACAAGACTCTTCCCCACCTTCTCTATTACATCCTCCAATGGAATCACTATATCACCAGAAGCTCACACAAAGCTATTAGGTGTTACCATTGATAACTCCCTTAAATTTGACACCCATTTCAATCTTACCATCAAAACCGTCAATAAAAGCTTGGCTCTCTATAAAGTAAAACACTTTCTCACTCCTCACGCTAAAATTACAATTGCCAGCACACACCTACTATCAACTCTTTTCTATGCCTCCCCTCTTTACAAACCTAAACAAGACAACCCTTAACAAACTTGCTTCTTGTTACAATCACATAGCTAGATTTGCCACAAATTCCACCTTTAGAACGCACCACTGCACTAACTTGAAGCAACTAGGGTGGTTAGAGTTTTCCAGCCAACTCCATTTCAACCAACTCAAAACGGCTCACCAGATACTGTATCACCCAGAGAAAACACCAGCTCTGAAAACATCATTCACCCCTATATTAACCTGCAATCTTTACGCTCCTCCAATAAGATCTTAGCTCAAACTACCAAAGCCAATAATTCTGCTGGGGATTCTCTATTCTCAAACTTTGTAGGTAAAATGTGGAACTCCCTACCGACCATGCTCACCTCAGAACCCTCACTCCTACAATTAAAAAAAAAGCTTAAACCCCATCTCAATACTCTCTGGCAATGTCCCTGTTCCAAACCTGATTAACCACTATCATTTACCCTTCTCTTACCTCACTATCCTTAACTGCTTTTTAACAAGGCGCCTTTGTAACTGAACTATGTTTTTTTTTATATGCTGCTGTTGTTTTTTTTTTCCCAAGATGTGATGTATCTTTATATTGTATTTAGAACTCAACTATCTTCCTTTTTTTGCATTAACAATGTTCATATGTCTGTTATGTACTTGGAGCTTTTCTCCCCGGGCCTCCGCTGAAAATGGACATGTATCCAGTCGGACTCTCCCGGTTAACAAATGTAAAATAAAAATAAAAATAAATAAAATCTTCTTTCTGCTTTTGGAGACACCTTTACAAACTTCCGTCCTGAATTTTCTGTTAGTTCTAGATAGTGGTTTCAGGTTGTACTTTGTTGGGGGTTTCAGTTATTTAGTTAAGCTTAGTTTAAATCCCTCCTGGACCATAAGCAACAATTTGGTGTTTCATGGAGAGATTTTTTTTTAATATCTGTAGGTGAAGCATGTAATTTTGTGCAGAAGAGTGGTCAAAGGATACAATTCAGTCTTTCTAATTGCATAACAAGTTCTATAATTGTGAGAAGCCATGAAGTATATTTTATTCAAAATAGAATATCTTTCATAGTATACGCATCCAAACCTCATTTTGGCTGAAAGAAAAATATCATCCTATAACCCTTGCTTGATCCAGACAATTAGATTCTTTCCAAGACCATTTTAGAACCTGAAGTTGAATGCTGTTTGTAAAAAAACTTAATGCACCAGTATTTTATATGCTTTTGATGGTGTCTTGTATGATCCTTTGTTGCTCGCACCGTGTTGGCATGGTAAGGGAAAATCTTAGGTGCTTGATAATATATCTCCTTGGACTCTGATAAGCTCTCTGGAGTTTTACAGTGATGCAGAGGTGGTCTTTGTCAGCCTTCTTCTAGATTTCTATGGAGCATGTTTTGTGTAGAATAATGCTTCCCCATTGTGCAGTCAAGCAAAGTTTCAGAAGGATAATATTCTTTGGTACTGGTCTCAAGTGCATCACACTGCATCACCACAATGGTTGACTGGGACCACATAGCTAAATGAAATCTGTAATATGAATTAAACATATCTGCTGTCATTGGAAGGGAGAGAAGAAATCAGGGACTTCACTGAATTATATGCTACATGGCTCTGAAAGGCATTGATGAGGGACAGTAAAACAGATGTTTCAATAGTCACTGCATGCCTTTGGACTGGTCTGATGGTAGCATGGATACTTAAGTGTGGAGATTTGTAGAACAGGGACCTACTACTAAATTACTCTGGATAGCTATAATGAGCTTTTCAGTGTGCTAGATGTTAACCTACTCTAACAGTATGAAGTAACTAGAGTCTGTAAATAGTTAATGGTTTTATCTGAAGCAATGCTTCAAGTTCTTAATAAGAGCAGGGAATAGTCAGCCAAATATTTTTGGCATTGCATTAGGGTTATCTTCAATGAAACAGTTTAGTACCTTAAACTTTACAATTTATTTTCATGGCAGATTATATTAGTTACCTTATATGATATACTTGTCATGTTACTACTTGTCATGTTACTTAGAATTAAATATTTTAGCGTCTTTTTTTATATTATGCATAGTGAATGCTGCCGGTTAAACTACTGTTCCATCTGTATATTTTTGCTTTTGAAAAAATGTATCTATGCAAGACTGGACTGCACTGGTGTAATGGTTAAGGCGTTAACTTCACAGACACAAGGCTCAGGGCTTGATTATCACTAAGAGAGATTGGCTAAGCTTAAAATGGCCCACAAGAGCAGCTAGTGTAATACTTATCTATAAACCTAAGTTTTTCTTCTTCTTTTCTTATATACAACAATATACATTAATACATTTTCATTTCAAAACTATAAAACAATATAATTCAGTTTCAAGTCTTTGGTTATTTCTATAAATCTGGTTTCATAAACCGAGCTGTATAATTGAGCAACGTCCAACACTAGACATGCTAAAAGCCTCCAGGAAACTGTCTTGCTTTGCTGAAAGTTTCACGCAAAGAGAATGCCAGCAAAATTATTATACTTCAAATGCTTTGTGCCTGAAACTAAGTATCTCACAGTAATAATATAGGTACATTTTGCCAATTATTTTAAGATGCTACAAGTAATGTAATAACCATGTAGATGGATCAGCTAATATTTTCATAGTAAGAGTCTGAGCAAGTAAACAAATTCCTTTTAGGAAATATCACATTAGAAATTACTAATGTGCTAAATGATCATTTAGATATGCCTGATGAAAGTACTGCCCTACTTCTAGGGTTGCCACATTTTAAATGACCACAGTGTGATATTTTGTTTGAAAATGTGCAATTTTGCAGATCAAGCATACCTATAAGCTATACAAAGGAGTGAACCTTAGGTTTTTTTTTTTCAAAATAAAAGCTCACTGTTGTAGAAGTTGAGTTTTTCCTTTTCTATCATAAAATATTAAGGCTTTCCAGATGAAAAATAAGTGTTTTATACAACTACTAGTGAAGCTTAAGAAATATTTTTCCCTGAAATCTCATGGCATCTGCCATTTTTAATATGTTTTGTAGGATGCAACTACACAAATAGGGATTGTCCTTCACCTAGAGGCAGATTGTAACCATGTCTTCTTCCCTACTAAAACACTTACAAATATAAACATTACAGACATACAAATCTTTAGGATGAGGTACTGTATCCACTATATAAAACAATATTGAGATAGGACATTTACAGCAGGGATGTAAGCATGTAAACCACATTCTGAACTCTTTTCAAGCAGTTATAGGTCTACAGGGCATTCTCCACTATAATACTGAAAGATCAGTGCCTATTTAAGTATCTGTTTGTTTTCTTATTTATGTATGTACATAATTATGTGTATGATAACTGAATAAGTCCACTGTTATTTCTTCTCATAAGCAAAGAGTGGTACAGGAAGATTCTTTACATGAGAGACCAGGTTAAGGAGGAGGTCACAGATCTGTAGGGTGCCCAAGACCATGGGATCACACCAAAAGCATGGAAGATTATAGAGAATGAATGACGTTTGGGACAGTCAATGGGTATTTTTAAATATGGCAGAATAGATGGTACAAAGTTCAAGAAGGGTGGAAAAAGGGGGCAGTCACCCCAGCACCAGTTTGTAATGGGTGGAAAAATCACCAAAATGCCATGTAAAAAATGAATTTTCTTCTCCTTGGTTCAATTTGTATAAACAAAACATATGCTCACCATTACGTTAGGTAAGACATGAGCCTTGGGCACTGCCTCAAAACATTGGGGATGTTCTGATTGGCAGTTTGGGTGTAGCTGGTAGGGCTTTTCAGCAGTTAGGGTGTCTCTTAAATCTGGTGTCCCAAAACTCAACAGAAATAAGTTCATTTCTGAAAAAAGTATATTTGCTCGGTGACTCCACGAGTCTTGCTAAAAAAATTAACATTCATTGTTATTTGGTTTACTTATTTGTTTATTTATTTATTAATGCTCAAACATTACTGGAAGCCTGCCTGTGACTGGGTCCATACGTGTGACTAGTTGTTGTCTGTCCTTCAGAAGAGAAGAGGTTCTCTACTTTGAATAATCAAGGTAAGTAAGCAGTAAAGCAAGTCGCAAGTCACCTACAACACAGAGCACTAGAGACATGTGCAAATGAGTCAGTAGGGCAGGTGCAGTGCTGGCTTATAAAGAAGTTATCCATTACCTTTTTTCTTTTACACAACTCTTTTACACCTGTAGTACAACTTTTTTTATCCGTACAGTGCAGGTTCTACAAAGTAAGCCTGATTTCATTCCACTTGTTAGCACTGTATCCCTAAGTGCCAGCAGTTTGTTAGATATCAGATTTCAAAACAATCTGACTGAGAGCGTGAGACTCATATTATTTAAACTGTCTCATAAAAGCATATGCATGGCACCCAAGTACAGAAATCATAATACATGCATGATTTCTGTACTTGGTGCTATGCATGTGCTTTTATGAGACTGTTTGTTTAAATAATTTGAGTGCCTTGATGTCACATGATTAATCAAGGGAGGCAGTATATGGTATTTAAACTGAGTTTTTTAGTTAGACAGACATTACCTGAAGAAGCAGCTTAGTCTGTGAAAGCGCTTGTGGTGTCGACAATAAAAGTTTTTTAATGAAAATGGCTGTTTTGGAGTCCCTCAGTCTTGCTGGATTAATTTTTTGTCCTTCAAGATGTATTTGAAACCGTCTTGCCTCCAGCTATCACACAAGACCAAGTCCTAAACGTGCTATCAAAAGCTACAAATACTGCATTGATGGGTACTGACAATATCTCTGAGTTCATATTATAAAGAATGAAGCACAATTTAGACACACTCCTAACAACACTGTTCAGTCTCAGCCTCCATAAAGCTTTTACACATGGGGAAGGGTTGTCTTTCTAATATACACTTTTTACAGATGCAGGGAGCTGACCACATCTTTTTTGACTAGTTGCCACACAATTGGACCCAGACATACAAGCAGGGGAGTGCACCATGCCTTCACCTGGAGCTGCTAATATCATCCCAGTATGGCCACAGGATGCATCTAGTATCAATGTCATGGACAGTGACACCAGGTCTAGTACTAGCAATGGTGTTGATAACACTCCACTTGGTGCACACATGGACCAGGTAGCAGTGGAGGGACAGGGGAGGTCTGTCTCCAAACACCATGTCATCTCATGTGGACACAGAAAAATTATTCTGGAAAAGCTCTTCTGTTGGAGATCAGGAGTGGAACCTCTAGGAAGAGCATGATAAACGCTCTATGTCCCAGGATAATGATGGTCATACAAGGGAGGGATTTGTTCCTCAATGCACTTCTACCAGGCCTACTGTGGCACCCTGTGGTAAGCAGAACAGTGCAGGTTTCTACAACCTGAGGCAAGAGCAGGTGCAGCCACATGTCAGTGGGCAGGTACATTCATGCTGTGTTAGGGTACTTCAGTCTCTCAAGTGAACACAATGCAGTGACATTCTTTGCAGCTCGACTGCAAGAATGCTGGGCTCCACAGGTTGCTCAGTAGCACAATGATGCATCAAAGGAGTATCAGTAAAACTACCAGAGTGTGCTGTGCTGTCACAAGGCTGACAAAGGCAGTAGAACCCTAGGCACAGATGCAGCCTGGTACTGTACTGTCACATCATCCTTCATTTGCACCCCACAGTTGGTGCATCATAGTCACCCCATGGATTTGATGAGTTCACAGTGTTCAGCCCACTACTAGTTACAACCTCACCATGTACACATATTGAACCTCTGATTGCTGGACTGCCCTCACCTAGGTTGCTAAAAAATGTTACTTTGCTCATAATTTTCACACTTAGTGGGAGGAGTACAGGTGTTTCTGCCTTTTAAGCACAGCTGGTGTCCTCCCTAAGGCATGGACATGGTATGCCTGATGGTGCAGAGCTATGGCAGTGGCAACTGTTCCCATGTACATACTCAGGGTCCTCACCTACAGGTGTCCATACGTACTGTAAAAGCCTGATCCATGTGCTTTTGGGAGGTGATAATAACACTTATGCTCTGATCCCTTACTCATATTATTAAACATATTTTCTTTTTGAACAAGGAGGTATAACCATGTAAGTGATGTGTTAGCTGTCCCAGTAAACTATATTTCATTTTCATTATTATATAATAGCTGTTCCAGGAAAATATCATATTTCAGTTACATTATGCATTTATCATTGACTGGGTATTGTTTGGCTGTAGGTATGTCAACCTGTCGTCATGCAAACACCTGGGTGATTACAGCATCCAGTGTCTGCTGTGCCTGTATTTTTGTGCCTGCTACACCATCTGATGTGAAGACAGCTGCTCATCATAGTCATCCTCCTCATCAGTCTCATAGTCAGGATGGGATTACAAATTACTGTGTGTGATGTACTGTAATATGCAGCAGGCAGTACACATATGGTAGGCCTTCAATGGTTTAGATTGCAGAGAACCATCAGGGCTGTGCCAAAAGTGAAAATGCATCTTTAGCTGTCCAAAGATGCACACAATGATATTCTCTATGTCAAGAATGCATTATGGATATAGGCCTCTTGTGCTGGTAGCTGTGGGGATATATGGTATCAGTAGGAATGACTTGGGTGGATATTCAGCATCACTTTTAAACTTCCATCCCAGATATGTCCAGCCTTATAAAATGCAGTATCAGACACTAGCAAGGCAGACTTTGGCATTATGGTTACCTACCAGATAATGGGTACACACACACACTGATGACATGGCCTGTACTATCACACAACTCCTGGTGATTTACAGATTTGCAGAGTAGAATCTATAGCTATAGGTTAGGTGGATGTATCATCAGACTGTGGTTTGCATACTGCAATATGTGACTTCGCCTCCCGAAGGTCACTTGGTAAGTCACATATGTTGTGAAAGCTTGATATTATGGGGTAGTCCTGACCTGTGTTTCCAAGAGCCATATGTATTGGTCCAAATGGCCAGAGAACATTTCAAGATCAGCTATGGTATGTGACTAGGTGATGCCTGAGAAATATGTGTTGTATCTCGAATGGGCCTTTGAAAGGTGATTGCTTCTAGGATGGTTCCAGTTGTTATGAACCTGGTCTGTAGAGGTATGCATCTATCTCTGTCTTCTGCAAATTCTGTTGGCTGATACATTCAGCATAACTCATCCAGTGACTGTGCATCCATACAAAGTTTGTCCAGCTGTTCCTGGTAGCTAAGACTCATAAATTCCATCTCCTGGAGCAGCATTGTTGCGTTCTATGTCAGGCAGATAGTGCTTCGGTTGTGTTAACACTTGTAATGGAAAATAAGCCATTATACACGGCAGTTTTCTGTAAACTTGCACTAATGTCAGATATAGTAGTTTCATAAATGTTTATACTAATGTGTTTTCATGTACATCATGGTATGATCCTTGAACATGGTTTCCATCCAAAATGTTGCAAGCAGACTAGAATATTTATGCTTACATTTCCAATATAATAATATATGGAAAAGGGCCTGTTGACATGTGCTATTTTCCTGGACCTTTGGAGAGTCTTGAATCTGTTTACCACATTCTACTAGTAAATAACCTGTGAGAATATAGCTTTTCTCCAGATATGACCTCATGGTTCACCTGCTTAAATAATAGATCCTAAAGTGGACTAGCACAAGACTTATTCATAGGGCCTCTTCTTTTTTTCTTCCCACATAACAGCCCACCCTCATTATGTATGCAAATGATATTGTACTAACATCAGGTCAGAGGTCTGTGCAAGTTCTAACCACAGTATTCCAAAACAATTTTTCGTTAATATGAAATATAATTTCAGTAATAAAGTGATTACAAATATAGCCAGATCTACCATGATGTTGTTTGGTGCCTCCAAAACATTAACTGGAATCTCAATTCCAAGTATTTCTGATCCAACATGGACAGTAATTCCGTATGCTAGACGGCAAGAATACCCAGATGTTCTAATTGACTGCTTGCTCTCCTTTAATAATTGTATTGGTCACAATACTTCTAAACTTTATAGCAAACTAAAGCAGCATGCTGTATTTCACACACAAAACCCAAGAGGCTATTGCCATCAACAGCCTGAATTCAAGAACGGAGTATATATTACTAGTAACACCCCACTATCTTAATGAGTACTAACCTCTTCGTACATCTGACCAAGTCCACAAAATATCGCTGCTTGTCCACACAAAGGGGCAAATTGTTTCCCTGTATTTACTTTTAAATTACTTATGTACAGACAGTATCACCACTAGCCAATACGACTTTTGTTCATGGCCCTGCATACTCTTAACTCCAGATTCAAACTAAACTGACCACTCTGTACTCTTGCAACTTGCGAAAGGTCTGCCAACAAATTAACCCCCTCAAGTTGGAGTTCACTACCGAAGAATGTCAAATTAGATAATCTGGTTTTCTTAAAAAAAAAAAAAAAAAAACACTGAAATCTCATTTGTCTCAACAGTACAAATACAACTGTTTCAGGAATATCAGCTACTGTTAAGGTTCTATCTAATTTGTAATTATGTCTATCTACAAACACAGCACAGGTATTATGAAATTACTAAATTGCTCCTTATAAAAAAAAAAAATCTTTGTTTTTCCTCAATACATATTATATATTTTATAGGACTGTTTTGTGTTTAATGTGTTCTTCAGTATAACAGTTCTAAACTACTATTTTGTGTTTCACGTGTTGCAAGTTTATCTTTGTAAGCTATAAAATAAGGTTTGACATTTGCATTTTTTTGCTTGCTTGTAGTAATCAATGTCTTTGTCATATGGCCTGGTCAGTGACTGAAGAGTGTTTTTGCCAGCCCACATATCCTGTTAACAAACAGTAAATAAGTAAAAATTGTGTTGCTTTTCCTTGCAGTGCTCTTGGGGTTATTTACATAGTTTTGCCATTGGGCGTTTATGAGTTGTACACTTATTTGCACATGCTTTGTGCTGAGTACAACTGCCACACATTGTATACTATATTTATAAATGTCACCCTATTTATTTAAGGAATTATACAAAGGAAATTTACACAAATGTATGCACAGCTGTATGAGTAAATATTTATAGACAGATATTTGTGCTTGTATGTATATGTGTGCATGCGTGTAGATGCATAGTTGATATATATAGTTGGGGGGTGTGAGGAGCACAGCCCCCCACATTGGGGGGTGTGGGGGGTGAAGCCCCCTACCTATTTCCATTTAAAACATGAAAATACAACAAAAACTACACATTTTAAACAAAAGTAGGTGGGGGGATGTGCCCCGCACACCCCCCCTAGCTATATATATCAACTCCAGGGTTGCACAACATTGGGGAGGGGGGCAAATCCCAGGTTTTTGCCTTGAATACTGGTTGTCGACCAAATGAATGTCAATCAAATGGTCTGTCGATCTTATGAAGTAGACCTATATATATATATATATATATATATATATATATATATATATATCTTCAAAATACTGACTTTCAAAATCCCTAAACACAAAATACTGAAACTCAAAATATTGAAAAAAAAAAACACAGTGCAGCAACACAACTATATTGAAGCAGAACTACATACAGAAACATAGTACTCTTCTGCAAGTATTGGCAGGGGGCAAGCCCCCCTGCACCCCCTGCTACTTAAATATATCAACTCCGAGATTGCACTTCACTACACTAAAGTGCAATCTCGGAGTTGATACATTTAAGTAGCAGTGGGTCTGGGGGGCTTGCCCCCTGCTTATACCTGGAGAAGAGTAATATGATTTGTGTTTTATTTGTTTTAGTATGTACTTGTACTGGAATATAATAAGTGTTCGTATCCTGTGTGTTTTCAATATTTTGAGTTTCAGTATTTTGAGCGTTAGAGATTTTGGTCTCAGTATTTTGAGTTTAGGGATTTTAAAAGTCAGTATTTTGAAGTGGACCCATATACATATATATATATATATATATATATATATATATAGAGAGAGAGAGAAAGATACCGTCCACAATTTTAGTTTTTCAGTATACAATTATTCACTTATATATATATATATATATATGGGTCTACTTCAGAAGACTGAAAAACCAAAATACTGAATCCCAAAAGACTGAAAATTCAAAATACTGAATGTTGGAATGTGCCCCTTTTCCACTATTGTGTGATCTTGGAGTTGGTATATACAATTGGCAGGGGGTGGGGGCGCAGGGAGCTTGCCCCCTGCATTTAAAATGTGTTCAGTATTTTGAATTTTCAGTCTTTTGGTTTGTCAGTCTTCTGAAGTAGACATATAAGCTATAAATATAGATAGATATATAGATATAGGTGTGTGTGTGTGTGTGTGTGTGTGTGTGTGTGTGTGTGTGTGTGTGTGTGTGTGTGTGTGCGCGCGCGCGCACATGCATGTGTGGTTCTGTCATTTGATTGGACGCTTATTTGACTGAATCACAAATGATCAAACACATTTGATTGGATCACAATTGACAGAAAGCTCTAATAACAGTCTGTGATATTTCAATTCCACTTATCTGATGAAGTTCATTACTGTTACTTGAAGAAAGTGCTCATTTGTGAATAATAAAAGCTTTTACAAGAACTTTGCAGCTTCTCTTTCTGGCAGCTAACGTAGTTTATGTTTTACAAGTTTGCTTTTTGTCACCTACTGCTTTGGAATGTTCCTTTTCTAATCATAGGAATTATTGGGAAATTGAGCATAGAAGAGTATGAGTGGATTAGCATTGTGCCCGCATGTTATTCCTCCAAATCTGTGATATTTCTGCTTGTATACAGCACTGCTTCAGTGTGTGTGGTGTTTTCTCTTTTTTTCCATGACTATGTGACCGTGAAGTTATTATATATAAGAAACAGGGTGGGGGTGCAGGGGGACTTGCCCCTTGTAATATAAAAAAAATGTTATGCTATATTTGTTAATGTGATGCTGTCAAATGAGTTTTTAGTTAGATGTGTTTTCTATCAGCTGTGTTCATTGATTTCTCATTCAGCCAAATAATTTTCCACTCAAATGACATTGAACCAGCTAGGATATTTTTTGGATGTCAGTGTTTGTCTGCATTTTATGTGGAGTGTGTACATTTTACCACAGTTTGTAATGAGTTTAACAGAAATGGTAGGTTTAGAGGGGGTTTTAGTGACTGATAATACAGTAAGAGTACAGATAAATGTTGATATGCTATTATAAGAATGCACATAAATTTCATTTAGCTGGATAGGTTATCAAACATGAATTTTATTGTATATGTATGAGTGTGTTTCTATAAAGCCTGTGTTTTCCAAATGTCCAGCATTTGTGATGAGATATTTAATTATGCATAACAGTTGTATCGGCCTTGTCTGATCTGGATGTTTTCATCACAATGTTCCTAAACCTGACTTTCATTAAAGATAATGTTTTAAGGTACATTGGTTTTTGTTTCCCTCATTATTTTTATTTCATGCACACTGCTTTCCATCTCCCTCATTATTTTTATTTCTTGCATATAAAATCTCTTCAAATTAACATTATGTGCATATTATATGGCAGTATGGGCAAATGCTTTTTTCATTAAGAAACATGATTTACATTATTTTCCCTGCAGTTACAGCTATTGTTAAAAAAAATTATGAAAACCTTTCAAATTATCTTTTTGAGCATGTTTAAACATCTCCAGTGTTAAACCAGTTATTTTCAAACTATAGCATAAAGATATATTTGTTCTACAAATAGAAATCTGTTCTGCTGCTAGGCACTGTTGGGGTATAATGATAACGTTTATTTTGACGTTTCTTTCTAAAGTCCAGCGTTAACAACATCAAGAAATGTTACATGAAAATATATGTAAATGATCTCAAAGAAAAAAAACTCTGTGGTCTAGGACATTAACTCATACCTAAGTCAGAGGACTATTTCCTGAGAACTGTAATTATACAGCGTTATTCAAAGTTCATCTGAGCTCTGCCCATCCCATTTCCCTGGCCTGGTAAAGTAGATGGTCAGACATGTCCACAAAGCTTTTACAGTAAAGAGGACAAGAGGTTTACATTTATTTTAGTCCAATATGGAACAAAGCCAATTTTCAGTGG
Source organism: Protopterus annectens (assembly GCF_019279795.1). Taxonomy (NCBI): domain Eukaryota; kingdom Metazoa; phylum Chordata; order Ceratodontiformes; family Protopteridae; genus Protopterus; species Protopterus annectens. The sequence continues at coordinate 219,570,233 of NC_056748.1, forward strand.
AGACCCAGGGAGAAAAACGCTCCAGACGTATGTCTTTGCAACGTGGGAGGAAACAGGAGCATCCGGAGGAAATCCACACAAATTCAGAGAGGATATGCAGGCTCTGCACAGAAGGCACCCCAGCTGAGAATTGAACTGGAGAACCTCTTGCTGTGAGGCGACAACGCTACCGCTGCACCACGGCACTGTCCAAAAAGTACATCTATTTGTCCTTCAGATATTGAAAGTGATTAATTTAATAGATAACAGACAGACATAGCTTTTTACCCTGAAAATGTAAGGAAACTTCATTGAACAAAATCAAACTCTAAAGGCTGAAGTGTATATCCTTATATTCCCAGCATGAATTGCGATTTGCTGTAACCATACTGAGCAGTATTTTACCAATGCAATTTTCATACTGGGATAATACCACGTTTAGCTTTTTGTGGTGTTGTTAGTGTCACGTGGTTTCATTTCTTTTCTTGCCAACTATGTGATGTAGTTATCTGGTAGCTGCAACAGCTCGAGACTAGTTTTATTGTTATCATTTTTTCTACAAACCACATAAACTGCTCTTTACAAACTGTCATCAGCAAGTTCTAGTTTAACTATTGATGTTTCTCATATAATAATGAAACCAAGTATTGCACCTCTCAGAGTTATTACTATAAGGTGAGAGGATACAAAAATGAAATGGTATACTGTGTGTTTATTCAAGCCAGAGTATGTAGAACGCATCCTTTGATTTTAAGAAAAAAAAAAAAAAAAGTTTTGTCGTTAGTTGTAAATAAAGGCAAAGAAAGATCTGCTGCTTAGCTAGCTCCATGGCATTGAAAGATAAAGCCATGACTACGCTGCAGCCAATCCACATTCAATTAGTGGCTTTGGTGTGCATAGCAGCTGGCTGGGAAGGACTGGCATGAGTGATCACTGCCAGCTCACCCATTCATAGGGAAGGGAGGTGACTCAAACCTGTCACTAGGGTAGCATCTGGCAGGAACACTAGATGTTTCACTTGTGGAGTACAAGTCTTTTTTTAGTACCTGTGCTGCCATGAAAAAAAAATCACACCTTCGAGTGGAATTCTGCTCAGAGGCCAGAAATTATGAATCTTGATGAGCTACCAATGGAGAAGGGTTTGCTGTGACTGGAGAGAGGTAAGAAATCCCATCGCACTAGGAAGTTGGCCCACTCTGTCTGACCTTACTCTCTCTAGTTGAAAATGAATGAGTGAACAGGACTTTGCAGACAGGACTGATAATATGTTCACAGGTGTATACCTAGCTAATGACCACTAGGGCCTTTATAAGTCTAGCCATGCAACCCAAATATATCCTACAATTTATATATTTTAGATATCTATATAGGTTCATAGGGAGGGACTAGGCTATTGGCCCTAGGGCCTATATAAGCCTAGCCAAGAAGGTACCCTGGATGTTGCCACCCAAGAAAATTATTCATCTGTGCTACTGTTGGGCAGAGCCACAGAAGTGATCCTGGGGTGAATTTCCTATTTCCCATCCAATCATCAGGATTTTTCTTGAAGAGTGCTAATGAGGAGCTCTGTTTGATATAGATAGGTAGTTTGTTCCAGAGTGTGGGAAGTCTCTGGGACAGGAATCTATCCCTTCAGCATGCTCTGTTTATTGTGGTGACAAGGTTTAGGTAGGGTGATTGTTGGTTACAACATGATTTACTGACTGCCTCTGTCCATCAGAGATGTGGGTGCCAGACCAGCAGTGATTTTTTGATTTCATATCCAGTGATCCAAGTTATGCCTAAATAGGGTTAGGGAGGAATTTTGTTTCACATGGATGTGGAGCCTGTTCCAGAAAAAGGGAATTCTCTGAGATACATATCTGTCTTTCCAATATGTCCTATTTATGTTGCAAGCAGAATTTGGTCAATAGATCTAGTACTTCTGATGCTGTTTGTTTTGTGGATGTGCAAAAGATTTATCAGAGCAAGGTACAGGGATGCTTTGTATGGTATGCATAGATCACCCCTCAGTAGTCTATAGTAGACTGAATACAAATATAGGGTTTTCAGGAAATCTGCATAGGACATTGTGTTTATGACCTGTATTCTTTTTGTTAGGAGTCTTTGTGGGCGTTCTAGTTGCCGTATGTGTCTGGTCTGTTGCATACTGAAGGAGACATTTTACAAAATGATGCATGTGATGAGGGCCAAGTATAATGGTACAATGATTTCCTTGGACCTAGATGCCATGCACTTACTTAAGTTGAGCAACATATAAGGATTCCCTTGCCACCTTTTGAAGGCCAGGCTACTGTATTCATGTGGCCCCAGATCCTTGACTAGGGGGTCAACTCTTAGGGGTTTTTATTGATGATGTAGTTTCCTGGCTGACTTCGCAAAATGTATTATAAAGCATTTATTTGCATTGAGCTTTAAGCAATGGCTGTGGAACCAGTCATTTGTGTTAAGCCCCCCTTGTAAGATGTTAGTATCTTGGGGGATTCTATGACTGCTCCCAGTTTGCAATCATCTACAAACTTGTTCGACCAGAGGCTTTTGACATTAGCCTTGACTTCTGTGAAGTAGAAGCCAAAGATGAATGGGCTCAGCACAGAGCCTTGAGGGACTACACCAGTGACTTGCCTCTTTGAGGAAGTGGTCTCACCAATCCTAACTTTCTTGGTCCTATCATTGAGCCAGCTGGCTATCCAGCATATTATACAAGGGTTTATACCTAATTCTGTAAGTTTGTTAACAATGCCAGAGCAGGCTACTGTATCAAATGCCTTAGCCAGATCAAGGTAGGCAGTATGCACTATTTTGACCGCATCCATTGCCTTTGTGATTGTGACCTTCTCAAAGAAGTCCATCAGGTTGAGTAGACATGACCTTCCTTTAACAGAACCAAACTGGGATGGATCTAGTGCCTGAAGGTTTCCTATGTCTTTTTTGATGCTTTTCATAATAATTCTATAAATGGCTTTGCATATAAGATTAGTCATACTAATCAGTCTGTAGTTTCAGGGACTGTTGATGGTCCATCCTTATGAAGAGGGATGACAGTTGCAGCTCTCCATTCTCGAGGCATGAAGCCTGTTTTAAGATTATAGTTAAATAGCAATTCCAGTGGCCCTGATAGGTCATGTTTTATAATATTTAGAAGGCATCCTGGGATATTTATCAGGCCCATCAAGGCTATGCTCTTGATCTTAGTGAGCATAGTCGGGACATAGGTTCATAGGTTCATAGGTGTGTACTAGGCTAATGTCCCTGGGGCCTTTACAAGCCTAGCCATAGGATTACCCTGGCATAGTGCCACCCACCCTTAGTTCCCAGTGCCTCTGTCGAGTAGAGCCACTGGTGTTATCCCCAGGGTGAATTTTTTGTTTCCCATCCACTAGTCAAGATTTCTCTTGAAGAGGGTCAGTGAGGTGTCTGCCTGACATGTATTGGAAGTCTGTTCCATAGCATGGGCAGTCTCTGGGTTATGAACCTGTCCCTTCAGCATGTTCTGTTAACTGTGGTAATGAGGTTGAGGTCTCTGGAGCATGTGGTTCAGAGGGATTGGGATTTCTTTAGATGTAGCATTTCTAACAGAGCTGGGTCAAACAAGGCTTTGTAAGTCAAGCAGAGATCACCACTAAGTAGGCGATATGAGACAGAGAATAGTGGAGTTTTTTTAGTTTGTCCATATAGGACAAGTGTTTAAGGCCTAGGATCCTCTTTGTGAGGTACTTTTGCAGCCTCTCCAGTTGTTGCAGGTGTCTAGTGAGGTACATGCCAAATGGGGCATTGTACTCAATGATTGGCCTGATGAGGGAAGAGTAGAGGGAGACAATGACATCTTTCTTCCTGGATGCAAAACCCTTAGTAATGAGATGTGCCACATAGAAGGACTTTCTGACCACAGTGGCAATGTGGTGATCAAAAGAGAGTTTGCTGTCAACCTGTTTTCCCAGATATCTTAAAATGTCTTCTGTGTTCAGTGGACTACCATCAATGTGGTAATTCATGGGAACCGGGTTTTTCCCAAAGGGGATGACGACACATTGTTTGGCATTGAGCTTAAGGCCATGGTTCTGACACCAGTCACTGGTCACAGAGAGGCCATTCTGTAGGATGTCAACATCACTTGGGGAGTTAATAATAGCACCCAACTTGCAATCATCTGTGAACTTTGTCAGCCAGTGTCCCTTCATGTTGGCCTGGACTTCAGAGAAGTAGATACCAAATAGGAGAAGACCCAGGACCAAACTCTGTGGGACTCTACTCGTGACTAATCACCAGTCTGACTTGGAGTCAGCTACTTTCACACTGTGGGTTTTATTTGTGAGCCAGTTTGCAACCCATCTAGTGATATAGGGGTTGATGCCAAGCTTAGTGAGCTTTTCTATGATTCCTGAGTGGTGAATGGTATCAAAAGCCTTGGTCAGATCAAGGTAGGCTGTATGAAGCACCTTGCCTTCATCCATATCTCTGGTGACTGACTCAAAGAAGTTAACCAAGTTAAGCAGGCATGATCTACCCTTCACAAAACCAAACTGTGTGGGATTCAAAGTTTGAAGATTCCCTATATCCTAGTTTATTAGGTCCATGATGATGCATTCCATAGTTTTGCATATCAGACTCATTAGGCTAATGGGGTGATAGTTCCCAGGGTCTGTAGTCGCTCCTCCTTTGTGGAGAGGGATAACTGTAGTGGTGTGCCATTCAGCAGTGACAAAGCCTGAGGTGAGGCTGTGATTGAACAGAGCACACAGGTGAGGTGCCAGTTTGCTCTGTAGTTCACGTAGAGAACACAACCAGGGATATTGTCAGGTCCCATAGAAGCTGTATTCTTGGCCTTGGACAGTGCTGTTTTAATCTGTGCAGCAGTAATACTGGGTGCTGGGCAATCTACTGGTATTGTGATTGGTCCTTTGGGGGGGGGGATCTGTCGGCCGGTATACTGGCAATATCTGTTGGCTTGATATATGACGTACCATTGTGCAGTAGCTCAGAGCAAATCTGGGTATTGCCATGGAGATTCTTTACATAACTATACAAAGCCTTGTGGTTGTCTATACTATCTGCTGCAATTCTGTTTTCATACCTAGCTTTAGAGGATTTGCTGAGGGATCTCAACTTTTTGTTGAGGCAGATAAGGGAGTTTTTCCAGTCTTGGGACTTCACCTTATTCTGCATCAGTTCGACTTCTTTTGTCGAGTTTGTTCTTGGAACTGATTAACTGAAGGACTACACAGACATGCATGGTTACATCTTAACAGCTTACTACAAAATGTCAGCAGGCTCGCACATGCTCAGTATTTTTAAACTTGTGCAAGTCCATGGAAAGCTTCTTAAAGGTATACATTCATACTGATCTACACCAGCCTCATAATTTCACTAATACGAAGAAGAGAAAAGTCTGTAAAAATGAAGGCATTGCTGAAAGAAAACACTTATACATCACACTTAGTGATTTGCTCTAGGGAACAATGACTGTTGTATTGCCCCCAGCTGGGTTGTGATTTGGGCAATTGATTCTTTACCAGTATGATATCAGCCAGCTTTAGATATATCCTGTTACTGTTTCTCACACTTCAAAAATGCAGTAATTACCATCTGAGAAATTTTATATTTTTCCTAATAATTTTCAACTTTGCTAATTCACCTGAAGGAGTACAGAAACCATCCACTACATGTTTTTTGACAAATGCTTCTAGATAACTTTCTAAGTCAACTGTGTCATAATGTTAGACAATCCCAGGATTTCAGTAAAGGGCCTAGTGCTAAAAAGGCCCTGTTCACATTATGCAGTATTTTGAGATTCAGTGACATGTTACCCATAATGAGGAAAGACCTCATTATTGGCTAATTTTCATGTCCTTAACAATTACAACATTGCTGATCTGCACATTGTGGTAGTAAACTGCTGCTCTTGGAGGTACTGGCATCCCCCAATCACTCTTTATTAAGAGGTTCCTTATTACCACCTCTCATTAGTAAACCACTAAAACATGAATACAGTTCAAGGCAAAACAGGTAGTTATATACTCACCATAACGCTCGATGTATGTGGTCCATCTCGCCTCACATTCTTTACTCATGGGTTTGGAGCCGAGATTCGGCTCCGACTCGGCCAACTTATTTCTCTAGCACGAAGTCTCTAATTGGCTGGGCTAACCCGGTATCCCAAGATGCACCTCGCCCTAGCCCCAGATCTAGTTTGCAGCCATTCCAGTCACACCCCATACACAACCACCACTGGAAGGAGCTCCAGCCAGAAAGGAAAGAAAAAACAACTGACATTGAAGGGTTCTCAGAGCCAATTTTCCTCCAAATCCTACAGGAAGGGGGCAGGTGGGAGGGTACATAAGAATGTGAGGCGAGATGGACCACATACATCGAGCGTTATGGTGAGTACATAACTACCTGATGTTATGTGGTCCTATCTCGCCTACATTCTTTACTCATGGGACAGCATCCCCAGCACCTCTAGCCTGGGCAGCTCATAGGAAAATACTCCTGAGAACCATGGAACCAAAGGAAGCCCGGCCCCTAGAAGCCACGTCCAACTTGTAATGAGTAATAAAGGTTTGAGGAGAGGCCCAGGTGACCGCAGCACAAATATCATCCAATGAAAGCCTGGCATGGTAAGCTATTGATGTAGTCACCACCCTGGTATAGTGAGCTTTGATGGGAAAAGGTAAATTTCTGCCTGCTGATGAATAGATAAAGGAAATACAATCTTTGATTCATTTAGAAATTGTGCTCTTGGAAATAGGACAACCTGTTCTGTTTTCTGAGAAGGACACAAACAGTTGATCAGACTTCCTAACATGCTTAGTCCTGTGTAAGTAGAATCTTAGTTGTCTGTGCACATCCAACTGGTGAAATCTAAACTCTGCTTTATTGGAAAAGTTTGGAAAGAACACTGGTAACTCAATAGACTGATGAAGATTAACAGTGGATGACACCTTAGGAAGGAAGGACGGGTTAAGTCTCAGGGAAACTCTGTCCTTATGAAAGGTCAAATACGGAGGTTTACTGGACAAAGCTTGAATCTCTGATACTCTTCTGGCCGATGTAATGGCTATTAGGAAAACCGTCTTTCAAGATAGATATTTTAATTCACAGGTGGCAGCCGGTTCAAAGGACAGTGAAGTGATGGCTTGTAACACAAGGTTTAGATCCCATGGCATGACAGGTTCTGAAACAGGAGGGCGAAGTAACCAGGCACCTTTCAAGAAGGCCTTACAGAGTTTATGGCCCATAAGAGAAGGCTTGTAAGATGTATGAAAATTGGAAATTGCAGCCAGCTGCACCTTAATGGTAGCAGGTGCGGAGCCCTGTCGGAAAAGCATGGCTAAAAAATCTAAGACCGACAGAATTGGGGCTGTGAAGGGGTCCAAACCTTGGGCCTGAGCCCAAATGGAGAATCTCTTCCATTTGCTGGAATAAATCCTTCTGGTGGAAGACTTATGAGATGAAGACAAGATGTGTACCAGCTCAGGTGAAAAAGAATGTCATCTAACTAGTGATGGAAGTGGAGCAACCAGGCTGTCAACCTGAGAGTTCGCAGGGAGAGTTGGAGCTGTCCTGACATGTGAGTCAGTAGGTCTGGCACTGGGTCCAGGGTCCAAGGACCGTTCACTGTGTACTGCTGAAGAAAGGGGAACCATACTTGTTGAGGCCAGTGTGGAGCAATTAGAATCATCCTGCTTCCCAAGGATGTGGCTTTCTGAATCACTCTTGGTAACAGAGGAAATGGAGGGAAAGCATAGATCAGACCAGGGGGCCAATCGTGGACTAGAGCATCCCTGGGTGACTCCCCATGTGGGGGGATCAGTGTGAAGTACTTGCTGCATTTGGCATTGAGAGGGCTGGTGAAGAGATCGCAGCAAGGCTGACCCCACATGTTGAAAATTTGAACCGCCACTTGGTTGTTCAGGGACCACTCGTAAGGCATCAGAATAGCTCTGCTCAGCCTGTCCGCTATCATGTTGGTCTTTCCCGGAATGTGCTTTGCCACTAAAAACCATTGGGAAGACACTGCCCAATGCCACACTCGCATGGCCTCTCTGCAGACGGGATAAGACTTGGTTCCCCCCTGCTTGTTCAGGTACCACACCACGGACATGCTGTCCAAGTGAATTGCAATTGTTCCCAGAGGAAGAGAGCTTTGGAGTGCCCGCAATGCTAGTAACACCGCTCTCATCTCTAGAACATTGATGTGCAGGTGTACCTCGTGATCTTGCCACGTGCCTTGGACTGTCCTGCCAAGATAATGCCCCCCCCACCCCATCTGGGAGGCATCCGTGGTCACCGTGGCCACTGGAGACATAGAAATCAAACTCCTCCCCATGTCCAGATTGGTGGAACATAGCCACCATCAGAGGTCCTATTTGCACCATTCTGTGAGAAGTATCAAGTGGGAAAGAGGAAATTTCTGAAAGGACCATTGGGCCGAAAGGAGCCACTGTAGGATCTTCATGTGTAACCTGGCTAGAGGCACCAGCATGATGGTGGCAGACATGGATCCCAGGAGCTGGAGAACTAACCTGGCCTGAACTCTCTTGAGGGACAACAATGCATAAATCTGAGACTGCAGCATTCTTATCCTCTCTTGTGGCAGAAAGGCCCGCATTTGAATAGAGTCTAGCTCTGTGCCTCTAAAAACAACATGCTGTGAGGGCAGCAAGGCAGACTTTTCCCAGTTCAAGGTAATTCCTAGTTGCTGACAAAGTGTAATGGTAGCCTCCCTGGCTTGAATGAGGAGATGCCTGGTTGGGGCGGTGAGAAGCCAGTCATCCAGATATGGAAACACCTGGAATCCCCGATGTCTCAGGTGAGCCGTCACCACTGCCAAACACTTGGTAAACACCCTGGGGGCTGTGGTGAGACCAAAGGGCAGGGCACAAAACTGGAAGTGACTGGCTCCCAGCCAGAAGCGTAAGTGACTCCTGGATGCCTTGTCCATCTTGATGTGGTAGTAGGCATCCTTGAGATCAATGAAGCACATCCATACTCCTTTTTCCAGCAAGGGAAAAATGGACTGAAGAGTGACCATTCGGAACTTGGACTTCAGAACATAGTGATTCAATCGGCTGAGATCCAGAATGGGTCTCAGGTCCCCTGTTCTTTTTGGCACCAAAAAGAGTCTTCAGTAAGTTCCTGATCCAATATGGTCTGAGGGGAATGGTTAGATGACTCCTTTTTCTAGCAGCTTTGAAACTTCTAGTGCTGCTTGATCCCATTGACTGGGTAGAACGTCCGGGATTCTTTTGACTGGAGGGGGTGTTGATAAAAAAGGAATAGTGTAACCTCCGGTAACTATTCGAAGCACCCAACGATCCTGGGTGATGCTTTCCCAGGCTTCCAGATGCAACGAAATTCGGCCCCCAACTGGCTCCAGAACAGCACAGTCAGGCAACACCTCAGGAACACTGAAAGGAAGACCTGCAAAAGGAATCGCGGTCTCCTGAGTTGCGGGGGCCTCCTCTGCCTCTAGGATGGCATCTTCCAGAATAATTTCCCCCTCCTCTGCCTCTGGAGGGGGACTCGCCTTCAGCGTCAGGGAAAGACTTCTGTGACTTCTTGAACCACATTTTCCCTCCTCTCTGACCTTGGGGTAAGGCCTAGAAGGAAGAGAGAAACGGGCCCCTACAGTAGATAGGGTCTTCCCCTCCTGTTCACATCTGGTGAGGGTGTCTTTCACTTTGGTCCCGAAGAGTGAGGACCCATCAAAGGGGGAGTCAGTGAAGGAAGACTTAAAGGTCTCCGCGAAATGACACAGGCACATCCAGGCTTGCCTTCTGAGAGCTACACCTGAGCTAGCTGCCCTACTCGCCCATTTGGCTGCATAGGATATGAGCCTCATAGACAAGTTGACAATGGAACCAAGGGTAGACAACTGGGCGTTAACAGTCTGTGCTACCGCCGCAGGCATGTTACCCATCAGAGTGTCTCCTAGCTCTTTAAGGAGATCTCTCTGGAGCCGAGTAAAATGACAAAGATAATTCAGCGACCGCAAAGTAAAGGTCGCTGAAGACAGGGTATGCTTCCTGTACCAGTCCATACTCCTGGACTCCTTGTTAGGAGGATGGACGGAAGAAGAAGCCTCTGCAACTTCCTGCTGAGTGGCTGCCGCCACCACCAAGGCATCTACGGAAACCCCTTTGGTCAGGAACTCTTTCCCCAGGGGAGCAGAAAGAAACTTATTTGGATGTCTGGGCACCGGTTCCACAGAATCAGGGCTCTCCCACACCCTTCGACAAATCAAATAAAGGAGTTCATCGAAGGGTGGAGACACCCAGGAGGTGGAGGGTTGAGCTCCAAAGGCCTTGAGGAATACCGACTCCTCCTCAGAGAGGGTCTTGGATGGCCAGTCGCCTCTCTGCCTCAAAATCTCCAGGATGTCGGAGAAAGAGACATCAACGGAGGATGACTTGGGGGACCCCTCTGACTCCTCGAGGTCGGTATCGGAAGTGAGGGACTTGTCCTGGGAGTCTATGTGCTTCCTCTTGCACAACTTCTTTCTAGGGGACTCCTCAGGCACCGACACTGAGGGGTCCTCAAAAAGTTGGGGACTGCTCATGGGGGTATCCTCAGACCTTCCGGCTCTGCCATCCACAGATAGAGGGGTGTCAGACACTCTAGCTGGGGTGTAGGGGGAAAGAGTGACCGATCCGGGTAATGTAACTGATGATCTGGCCAGTGCGCTCCTCAAGTTCTCGAAGGCAGGTCCCCCCGAATCCGAGGACTGACCCTTCTCCGAGACCACAACCAGAGTCGGGGTTCCCCGAGCTGATTCACCAAGAGGGAGGCTCGGAACCAACAAGAGTTCCGAGGTATCCCCCTCAGGTCCGACTGAGGAAACCCGAGTACCAAAACCAGAGGATGGAACCGACATGGTTGGAGCCGACGTCGGCTCCAATAAACTTGCAAGGGGTATCAGAGCTGACATGAGAACATCACTCGGCGTGGAGCACACCGGCTCCGATGACACAGGGGTGCTCGGAGGAGAAATCATCGGTACAAGAAAAGGGATTGGCTCCAGAGCTGACTGGGTCAGAGCTGAGAACAATTTTGCTAACACCGGTGACTGCAGGAGCCTCTGGACCACCCTATTCACATCCAAATCAGACAGCCTAGAGGATTTAGAGGAAATAAAAGGAGATCGGGATCTCCTACCCGGAGACTCATGCCTAACACTGGGTGACCGGCTCTGAATAGGCTCCAATAATATCGGGGCCGAGGTCGACTCCAGCACAACAGATACCTCCTGTGGCCCCGAGGACAAGGGAGCCAAGGAGGCAGTATCCACTTTTGAAACCTTCTCCGGGGGCTCCAAGGAGACAGATGGAGCCGGAGATCTTTTCTTGGCCTTGGAAGTCTTAGACTTTGTACAAGAAGAAGAGTCTAAGGAATCCTCAAAAGAAGGCTTAACCAGGCCCTTCAAAATCAGCTTATTTTTTTTTTCCTGCAGTACCCTTGGGCTGAAGGCGTGGCAAAAACTGCAGGACTCTTGCAGGTGAATAGCACCAAGACAATAAACGCAGATAGAATGCCCATCTGTAATGGACATCTTGTAGCCACATTTTGAGCATTTTTTAAACCCAGAGGGTTTATGCTCTTTCTGCTCTTTGGACATAGTAATTCACAACACCCACTCAACCGACAACGACAGACACAAGAGGAAGGTGGGAAAAACCAAACTACGAACAGCCAAGGAAACTCTAATTTAAATGTTTCTTTGGTGCAGCAAGGAAAATCTAACTACCGACCAAAAAACCAAACAAAACACAAGTTTACACAAAAAAAAAAAGAAAAAACACAGGAGAGGACTAGGTCCTCTAATTTAAATGGGCCTAGCCCGACAAAACAGAGGGATACCCACAAAACACACCACTCGCTTACACAGTACACTCACAATGGAAAACTAGCTATTAAAATAGCTTTTTACAAGAGAACAGACTGCTAAAGACTTATGAAAAGTTTTGAAAAAGGGTACTTAGCCACAGCCAAGCGAGACCACGTTCTAACTCTACGAGCGGCAAACGAGATCTGGGGCTACGGCGAGGTGCATCTTGGGATACCAGGTTAGCCCAGCCAATTAGAGACTTCGTGCCAGAGAAATAAGTTGGCCGAGTCGGAGCCGAGAACCCGTGAGTAAAGAATGTAGGCGAGATAGGACCACATAACATCATTTATTTTCAGAATAGATTAGCAGCACAGAATGAAGTCTACCATAGAGTAACTTAACTAACTAACATGGCAGATAGCTACAATCTTCTTGCACATGGAAAATGATATTCTGGATTATTCCTTCCAATCATAATTCATATGCTTAACTGACAGCAAAAATATGCAAGTATTATTCATCGAATGCTGGTCAACATATTCTCACAAAATCTGCAAATTCCCCTGACTTCATCCATATGGTTATGCAAACAAGGGGGTATCAGTTATGGAACAGAGAACAGAACAAGGTCAAACTAAAATATCCCTTTGTTTCATAACGCAGCAGGACTATGAGCCTTATTTAGCTTGCTGTAAATATGTTTCTGGTCTGAAATCCAGAATTCCATTTTGTCAGTTGTTGTTGTTGTTGTGTCTTTCGGCTTTTCCCAGTTAGGGGTCGCCACAGCGGAACTCCGGTCCGCTAACGATTGGCAGTAGATTTTTACGTGCCGAGTTGCCAGCCTTGATGCACAACCTTCAACGAAGGTACGCCCATCCATGCATGTCTCCACCCAGAAGACGCTCTAGCTGAGAATCGAACAGGACAATGTCTTATTGTGAGGCAACAATGCTACCACAGCACCACCACCGCAGCTTGTGCAAAATAATTCTACTAAAGAAAATCCATTCTGGCACTTACATATTTTTGATATTTCAATATCATGCTCAATAGTTCTCCCTTTGGTTTATCCTTTATCAATACATCAAACTTTATTTTACTTAATAAAGTGGGTAAGCTACTTCAGATGACCATCTGGTCATTTTATCTTCAGATTTACACTGAGAAATAGCTCAGTGGGATAGACATGAAGTGTAGGAAGAAGGAACACACCTAATGACTGGAGAGCTTGAATTATACCATTCACTCCAAGCATTTATATGCATTTGTATTATTAATTCTCTAGTACCTATCTTCTACTATTTTTTATTAATGTCCTACACATGATGCATAGCATGATTAGAATTATAAACACTACAGTTAAGATCCTTTAAAACAATCTAATTTCTAAACCTGGAAACAGTTTGCCATAGTGAGTCATAAACTCCTTTGGCATACAGAACATTTACAACTATCAGAGTCTATCCAAACTATCTTCAAATTTCATTTCACTACTTGAAATGACTATGCAATATTTTATTTCACACATTCTCAACTCTCTCACTTAGAATAAATACATGCCATTTACATGCGCTAACTCCAAAAATACGTCTCTAACTCCATGTCACAAAGGTGAAGACTTGATGACCATCATACATTCTGCTGCATATGACAACCATTTTTTTTATTTACCCGTTATTTGCTCATGTCCACAAGGCAATCTGCAATGAACACTTTTCTTTTTGCCTTCACATGTATTTAAATTTTGTGTATTTTGTATCCTTTTGTTTTTTTAAACAAAATCTGTGACACCCTGATAATATTTATTTATTTCCCATATTCCATGATATTTTACCAATTAAAGCCTAGTCAACAATATTCTGAATTTCATTAAAAAACCTTTATTAACTTGTTTCCAAAAGTAGTAATAACACATTTTAACCAACATGTTAGTATCAACATGTCTCTTTACCCTTTAAGCTGATGTCTGAATACTGTCAGCTAGGAAACTGTTTGGTCACATGCCCCCTGCATGAAAATCATATACTTACTTTGCATGTTGTAAAAATCATATACACATTTTGTGCATATTGTTAAAACCATAGACATATATACTGTGCATATCAATGAAATCATATACACGTGCATATTGTAAAAACTATGAGATGAATGGAAATATCAAATAACTGCATTCCTTACTAACAGAATTCCAACAAAATCTTGTTGTGCTCTAATAACATCTATTTATTCACCAGGTAGGTTCACTGTACACACAATTTCTTTTAAGAAACTGTCTGAAAGCAATCTTTGGTTCGGTGACTTGCTCAAGGTCACACAGTAGGCAAAGGAGAACTAAAGAAATCGAACCCTGTACTAGAGAAACTGCAGTTACACAGCCTAAACCCTGTGTGCTAACCTCCAAGCAGTTTTCTGATACCATTTTCTTCAAGAGAAGAAACCAATCAAATCTGATTTAATAAATGAATCCGTCCCTTTATTAGTGTCACTATAAAATAAAACTACAATCACTAAGCTTCTCATACTTCTTAAGCAACTATTCTCCTCGATGCACAGACAGCTATCTGATGCAGCACACCTAACTCTGCAAGTCGTTCTACTTTTTGTCTCATGATTTTTAATGTATTTTTCTAGGCTTTTGCAAGTAGGTTACCCTTTCTCTATTTGTCCTTAATTATCATCATGATCATCATCAGCCCCACTTTCCCATTTTCTACATGGGATCAGGGTATCATATTGTTGCTATCTCTCTCTATTTAATGCCACACTTCTGCCTTCCTCAACACTACTGCCTGACTGTTGCAGATCTTCTTTCACGCAATCCATCTACCTCTTTGCTGAACATCCTCGTTTCCTCTTACCTTCTTCCTATCTGTCCCAAATCTGCTTAACAAGATTGTTTTCTGCTTATCTGCACAGGTGTCTGAACCACCATAATCTGTTCTCTTTCATCTTTTCTGCAAATGGAGCTACTTTGGCTTCTTCTCTTATATACTCATGCCTTCATCTGTCCCACAGTGTACATCCTAACACCCTTCTCCGGCACTTCATTTCCATCATCTCTAGCCTCCTCATCTGTTCTGCCTTTACTGCCCAGGTTTCTCTACCATACAATAGTATTGGTTATACCACTGTCTTGTACATCTTACTTTTCAGCTTCTCTGGCATTCTTATGTCAAAGACTACACCTGAGATTCTATGCCACTTGGCTGCAGCTCCTCTGATTCTAACTTTGAACTCTTCATTCAGACTTCCCTTCCGCAGCCCCTTTGATTCTAGTTTTGACCTCTTCATTCAGACATCCCTTCTTTCAACCACAACTTCCATAATTGAAGCTATTTTCCTGTCCCACTATCTTCCCTTCTGATTTCCCCCAATTTGCTGCCATTGCCACTGTCTTATCTGTGCATAGTTTTGTCCCATGTGCCTTCAGTTTTGCATTCCATTCCCCTATCCTTTGCTGAAGTTCTTGTTCAGAATGCCTGTACTGCTAAATTGTCTGCAAATAGCAACTTTGTTGCTCTTTTCCCCTCCAACCTGTTTGCTAATGTAGTCCATCACCAGTATCAACAGCAGTGGGTTCAGAACTGAACCCTGGTGTGCACCCACTACCACTGGGAACCCCTCTGTGAGGCCGAACACTGTTCATACTTGAGTCATTGGGTCCTTGTACATAACCTTAATCATTCTACCAATGTTTCTGTGACTTCGAATCACCACGGTACTGCCCAAATCAGCATTCCTGAGACCTTGTCATATGCTTTCTCCAAGCCTAAGAATGCCCCATTGGACTTTTTCCTCATCTCTAGCTTCTTCTCAACTATCTGTCTCACTGCAAACATTAGATCAGTTTGGCTGCATCCTGATCTGAATTTGAACTGCTCATCTCCCATCTTACATTCTACTACTCTGCATATCCGTTTATCAATCAGCCTCTCCAGAACTTTCATGCAATGTGACAGGAGTCTGATGCTTTTGCACTGCCTACAGTTGTGCATGTCTCATTTGTTCTTGCACTCTGGCATGAATATGCTTATTCTCCAGTCATCTGAGATACTCCTTTCTCTCTACACTGCTAGGAGTACCCTCAGGAGAAATTTCTCCCCTATGTCACCCAGCATCTTTATCAAATCTGCTATGACTTCATCTGAGTCTGCTGCTTTCCCCTGACTTCATTTTCTTCAGTGAGAATCGCTCAGCAACACAGTGTTAAGTATAGCATATATTAACTCAATTAACATAGACGACAGCTGCAGCCATCATTTCTTCCAACATAACTCAGATTCTTGACTGAGAGAAATATGTAATTATTATCCAGAGGCTGCTGGTCAGCATATTCTCATATACTCTGTACTTTTCAATGACTTAATCCATGCAGTTACACAAAAATGGTGATATCCATTACAAAGCAGACTGCAGAACAAGGACAAACTATAATATTCCTTTGTTTCATAACAAAGCAGTACTATGAGCCTTATTCAGCTTGCAGAATACAGTTGCTATAAACATGTTTCTGGTATAAATGCACAGGTCCATTTTTTCAGCTGTAATGTCTAAAACAATTTTATCAGAGAAAATCCATTCTAGCAGTTACATTTTATGATATTTCAATATTATGCTCAACACTTTCCAACAAATAGAAATGCACATTCTAAACTAAAATACACAGAGACTAAACTAGAATAAGCAAGAATAGTCCCTAATACAGGTATTGCTGTATTCTGGACTTTAGAATAGTTCCTGTGTTGCCCATTTCCTTACTTGGATAGAGGGAAGCTTCTTTGTTCACCTGTGGGAGTGGGGAGCTTTGAGCAGTCTATATGTCCCTGGAGGAGTGATCTCAGCACAAGATCTTGTTGTTTATTTGCTGTTTTGGGCTAATTCCTAGCTCTTTCAAGTCCCCTGTTTAAAAACCCGCTTTAGCGTGGGTTTGTGCGATTTTGCGCATAGCGCAGCATCAGGCAGCGCCGCCTAAACAGGTTTAAACTATTACCGGCTCCACAAAGTCTGCTCTTCACTTTTTCCCTTGGAACTGATCTGTATCTCAAAAGAAGCACTCTATTTTCACTTTATAGCCTCTCACTTGCACTTAGAAGAAGTTAAAGCACTAAAACCTCTCTTATACTCTTCTAAATACTTAACTGATTCCTCCTAGGTCAGTCAAAAGTAGTAATCACAAATATCCTGACATGTCCAAAGGTCAATTTCATGTGTACTCTCCAGCCCAGCTGGTAAATATGGGAATCGTAAGGCAATGTTACAACTGCCTTATGTACACAGACAACCCTCTCCTCCTCCCAACAAGCTCAAATATATGTGAGAGATGCAACTATATTGCCAAACTGGAGGCTGAGCTCTCTCGACCCATGACTGGCACAGTCAATCAGGAGAAGAAGGAAACAGCACACATCACAAATCCAGTCTCACATAGACCTATAGCAAAAACAAACCAAACACATAAACACACAAAAACATACTCGGAGGCTCTAAATAAAAATCTGCCTAAGCAGCAGAGACCTCCAAAGCCGACAACCAAACAACTGCTACCCCACAACAATACCCATGTATCACATAGTCCACAAAGTCAGTGTGCCACACAGTCACAGCCCTTAAGGCTAAACAATACACCAAATACACTTGTAATAGGTGACTCTATAGTCAGACACACTGACGTCCCACTCACCAGGCTGAACAAGAAGAAGGTTACTGTAAGCTGCCTGTCGGGTACCAGGATCCACCACATAACACATGCACTCAGGTCACTCCAAAGCAAGTACAAATATGACTCCGTCATTGTCCATATTGGTGTGAATGATCTGAGATGTACCTCCCTGGACTACATGAAAAGGGACAGACAGGAGATCTCTGATCATATAGCCCAGGCTGATATGACCCTGACCTTGAGTAGCATCTTACCCTCACCAAGAATGATGCCACAGTATAAAGATAAAATAATAAGTTTTAACAATTGGTTAAAGTATTGGTATCATTCAAAGGGGATCCAGTGTCTGTCAGCCTGGGAGGACATGCTCGACAAGCCACGTTGCTTCGCTAGGGACAGCTTTCACCTGTCACCCCAGGGCTTTCACATACTGGCTAAGGCTTTTGCCACCCCATAGTGCCTTTTTTAGGCAAGGCTCAAAAGACAAACCCACATCCATAGACAAAACAGGGAAAAAGAAACTAAGGGTAATGCTGCTCAACGCCAGAAGTCTAAACCTCAAAATGCACGCACTCGAGACTCTCCTCAGTATGGAGAGCATCGATGTCTATGCAGTAACAGAGACCTGGTTCAAGGCTCCCAAAAGCACCCCAGCACTACCAGGTTATACTTCATACCATGCTTTTCGGTCGCAAAACTCGGACCGAACCACAAAAGTAGGGGGAGTATCCATATACATCAAAAATACCCACACCTCCAGGTTAATAGCACTGCACGAAGCAATGGAAACCATCCACGTGCAACTAACAGTGGGCAAAACTGCCTTTCAGTTTATAGCCTGCTACAGACCACCCTCCCAAACTCAGGAACCCCACTCGGCCTTCCTGAAAACACTGGAGAACATGAAGGTCTCTCCAAATACCATCATATTGGGTGACTTCAACTACCCAAACATTGACTGGGTAAACTACACAAGCCCACACTCTCTCCCTCAATGGTTCCTAGAATTTATACACTCAAATGCTATGGTACAACTGGTCACCACCCCCACAAGAGGGGAAAACATATTGGATCTGGTCATCACAAACATAGGGACTCTATGTTCCACACCAGAGGTATACCCCTCACTGGTAAAGTCAGACCACAAATTAATCTCACTGGACATCCATATCCCATCCCCACCCCCAGCCAAGGTAACCATGGTGAAGAACTTCTCAAAAGCTAACTTCACACTTCTCAAAACTGAGGTGGTATTCTTCAATGCCCCTGGGCCAGTAGAAAACACGGCTCTAACCACAGAATCCTTCACAAATGCATTCTATGGAAACCTACAGGAATGTATGGATCATGCAATCCCAAATAAAACCAAGACTCACTCCTCCAAAGGCAGGAGACCTGTCTGGTGGACCCCGGCCATAAATAAGCTATACAACAAAAGGAGGAAGCTACTACATGATAAAGCAAAATCCCAAAAAGGGAAGGCATCTCTGATCAGTACTAGCAGGAAGCTACGATCCCTCATAAAATCATCTAAGGCCAGCTTCGAAAGAAAAATTGCACAAGATACCAAGGACAATCACAAGGCCTTCTTTAGTTATGTCAGAAACCTGGGCGGCAACTCCCAGATATGCTCCGAGTTAGTACAAAATGACAAAAAATACACTCAACCCACAGATATTGCCAACATCCTGGCAGACAGATTCAGTGCAAATTTCTCCCCCCATCCCCCCCAAAAGAGCAAATCTCCATCCCAACAGAGTGTAACCTCCCAGACATCACAGATGATCAGGTGAGAGCTGCCCTCTCCAAAGCAAACATCACAGCATCAATGGGACCAGACAGTGTCCAGGGATGTGTCTTACATGAGCTACAAGATGAACTTAACCCTCACACTAAGTCACTGTTCAAGCTCAGCCTTACCACAGGATATGTATCCAAGGAATGGCATACAGCAATGGTGGTCCTGCTCCACAAGGGAGGTGTCACAACGGACCCCGGAAACTATCGCCCTATAATTGGCTTCAGGCCAGTCATTTTACATTAAAAGGATTTGTGGTCTGCACTCTTGTGGGAGGAGAGGCTGGACTCTGCCCTTCTGAGCTGGGAATTTCTGGTTAAAGGCTTATAGTGCCTGCATATCTGAACTGCTTCTTACTGAAATTGGTACACCTTGTTTGCTGTAGCGTAGACTAGATCCAGGCCTGCTGAATCTAGCTTTGTTTGTATAACTTGAGCACTAATCCAGGCATTCTTCAAAGAATTCAATTGTATTTATTACTGCTTCGTAGTAACTTGATTAAAGTGTAGCTATCATTCTAAGTCTTTTGGATTAAGCACTTGGGCTTCAGACCAGTTGTTTTACATTAGGAAGGTTTGTGGCCTGCACTGTGGTGGCAGGACAGGTAGCTTACATCCTTCTAAGTTGGGAACTGCTGACTGAGGGCTCAGTGTCTGTTTTTCTAAAAGTGTATTAGTTCTGGTTTAAGCACTTGAGCTTCAGGCCAGTTATTTTACATTAAGAAGGTTCGTGGTCTGTACTCTTGTGGGAGGAGAGGCTGGACTCTGCCCTTCTGAGCTGGGAATTTCTGGTTAAAGACTTATAGTGCCTGCATATTTGAACTGTTTCTTACTGAAATTGGTACACCTTGTTTGCTGTAGCATAGACTAGATCCAGGCCTGCTGAATCTAGCTCTGTTTGTATGCTTGTTGTTTGTTTGCTTGTTATTTCCCTGAAACGCTAATACCACCTAAAACGCGGCTATTCAGCACTTCTGTGGATCCCTAGTGATATCTGCATTGCTTACTGTACTCATTTCCTTGTTTCACTTAAAAGAAAGTTACTGTTTGTCATTTTTGCATTTAAGTTACCTGTAACACATTGCATTTAAGTTACCTGGCACTTGCTCACTAAAGGCACTTGCTCACTAAAGCAATTATATAAGTCAGCACTAAAAAATTAAAAGCACTACACTCTCACAAAGTCCTCTTGTGTACCTTGTTCCCCACTGGCCCTTTTTTTTTCAATTATAAAGGAATTCCCAATACTATTCTAGCATGTCCAAAGGTCAGTTGTCAATCTTCTCTCCGGTCCAGCTGGTGAATCTGGGAATCTTGAGGCAATGTTACAACTGCGTCATGTACACAGATAACCCTTTCCTCCTCCCAACAAATTCCAACACATGTGAGAGATGCATCCATATAGCCAAACTGGAGGCTAAGCTCTCTCAACTCAGTAATGGCGTAACCAGTCAGGAGGAGAAGGAAACCACACTCAGTACAATTCCAGCCTCACATAGACCTACCACGACAGCAAACCAAACACATAAACACACAAAAACATACTCAGAGGCTCTAAATAAAAATCTGCCTAAGCAGCAGAGACCTCCAAAGCAGACACCCATGCAACCGCTACCCCAAAACAAAACACATGCAACACATAGCTCACAAAGCCAGTGTGCCGAACAGTCACAGCCCTTAAGGCTAAACAACACACCTGATACACTTGTAATAGGTGACTCTATTGTCAGGCACACTGACGTCCCGCTCACCAGGCTGAACAAGGGGAAGGTCACGGTGAGCTGCCTGTCGGGCGCTAGGATCCGCCACATAACACAAGCACTTAGGTCACTCCAAGGCAAGTACAAATATGACTCAGTCATTGTCCATGCTGGTGTGAATGACCTGAGATGTACTTCCCTGGACTACATGAAAAGAGACATAGAGAAGCTCTCTGAGCATGTGGCCCAGGCCGGTATGACCCTGACCTTGAGTAGCATCTTACCCTCACCAGGAATGATGCCACAATATGAAGACAAGATGATCAATTTCAACAATTGGCTTTATTGGTGTCATTCAAAGGGGATCCAATGCCTGTCAGCCTGGGATGACATGCTTGACAAGCCACGATGCTTCGCTAGGGACGGCTTGCACCTGTCACTCCTGGGCTTTCGGATATTGGCAAAGGCTCTTGCTACCCCCATAGTGCCTTTTTTAGGCAAGGCTCAAAAGACAAACACACCTCCATATGTATCACAAGGGATAAGAAACTAAGAGTAATGCTACTCAACGCCAGAAGTCTAAACCTCAAGATGCACGCACTCGAAACTCTCCTTAGCATGAAGAACATCGATATCTGTGCAGTAACAGAAACCTGGTTCAAGGCTCCCGAGAGTACCCCAGAACTACCAGGTTATACCTCATACCATGCTTTTCGGCCCCAAAACTTGGACCGACCCACAAAAGGAGTGGGAGTATCAATATTCGTCAAAGATACCCACACCTCCAGGTTGGTGGCACAGCACGAAGCATCAGAGACTATCCATGTGCAACTAACAGTGGGTAAAACTGCCTTCCAGTTTATAACCTGCTACAGACCACCCTCCCTAACCCAGGAACCCCACTCGGCCTTCCTGAGAACACTGGAAAATATGAAGGTCTCTCCAAACACCATTATATTAGGCGACTTCAACTACCCAAACATAGACTGGGAGCATTACTCTAGCTCCAACACCCTAGCCCAAAGGTTCCTAGAATTTATAAACTCAAATGCTATGGAACAACTTGTTACCACTCCCACAAGAGGGGAAAACATACTGGACCCGATCATCACCAACATGGGGACTCTATGCTCCAGACCAGAAGTGTATCCCTCACTGGTAAGATCAGACCATAAACTAATCTCACTGGATAGTCACATCCCGACACCAGCCCCTGCCCAGAAAACCACAGTGAAAAATTTCTCTAAAGCAAATTTCACACTCCTCAAAACTGAGGTGGAATCCTTCAAAGCCTCCGGGCCTGTGGAAAATACGGCCCAGACCGCAGAATCCTTTATAAATGCATTCTATGAACACCTTCAGGAATGCATGGATCATGCGATCCCAAATAAAACCAAGACCCAATCCTCCAAATGCAGACGTCCTGTCTGGTGGACCCCAGCCATAAACAAACTATACAATAGAAGGAGGAAGCTACTAAATGATAGAGCAAAATTCCAAAAAGGGAAGGCATCTCTGATCAGTATTAGCAAAATACTATGGGCACTCATAAAATCGTCTAAGGCCAGCTTCGAGAGAAAAATTGCACAGGACACTAAGGATAATCACAAGGCTTTCTATAGTTATGTTAGGAACCTGGGTGGTAATTCCCAGATATGCTCAGAATTAGTCCAAAATGACAAAAAAATGCACCAAACCCACAGACATTGCCAACATCCTAGATGACAGATTCAGCGCAAACTTCTCCACCCCCTCCCCACCAAAAGGGCAAATATCTATCCCAGCAGAGAGTTGCCCCCCTGACATCTCAGATGCTCAGGTAAAAGCCGCCCTCTCCAAAGCAAAAAGCACAGCATCAATGGGACCAGACGGTGTCCCGGGCTGCATCCTACATGAACTCCAAGAAGAGCTAAACCCAAACATAAAACTACTGTTCAATCTCAGCCTTACTACAGGATATGTACCCAAAGAGTGGTGTACAGCAACTGTGGTCCCTCTCCACAAAGGTGGTGCCTCAACAGATCCTGGAAACTATCGCCCCATAAGCCTGACTAGCTTGATCTGCAAAGCTATGGAAAGGATCATCATGGACCTCATAAATAAAGATATTGGGGACCTACAAACACTGGATCCTACCCAGTTCGGCTTTGTTAAGGGCAGATCCTGCCTCTTAAACCTGGTTGATTTCTTTGAAACAGTCATCAAGGCCATTGATGAGGGGAAGGTGGTCCACACAGCCTACCTGGACCTTGCAAAAGCCTTCGATACAATACCCCACTCAGGCATTTTAGATAAGCTCACCAGCTTAAATATAAACCCCTATGTCACTAGATGGGTTGCAAACTGGCTCAAGGACAGAACCCACATGGTTAGAATTGCTGGAGCCATGTCAGACTCCAAACCAGTTACAAGTGGCATCCCACAAGGCTCAGTCCTGGGACCTCTCTTGTTCGGTATATATTTCTCGGAGATACAGGCCAACACGGAAGGACTGTGGCTAACCAAGTTCGCAGATGACTGCAAACTGGGCGCCATAATCGACTCTCCAGCCGACACAAGCATCCTCCAAAAGGGCCTCATAGAAACAGACAACTGGTGCCAGAGCCATGGCCTCAAGCTAAATGCCAAAAAGTGTATAGTCATCCCCTTTGGCAAAAACAAAGTACCCACAAATTACCACATAGATGGTAATCCATTAAGTACAGAAGAAGTAATTAGGGACCTGGGGACCCAAGTTGATAGCAATCTCTCATTTGACAACCACGTGGCCAAAGTGGTTAGAAAAACATTTTATATAGCCCACCTAATCATGAAGGGATTCACATCTAGATCAGGGGAGGTCATCGTGCCTCTTTACTCATCCCTCATCAGGCCCATAATTGAGTACAATGCCCCTTTTGGGATGTACCTTACCAGACACCTGCAGCAACTGGAAAGACCCCAAAAGTACCTCACCAAGAGGATCAAAGGGCTCAAACAGATGCCAGAAACAGAAACTCAAACTCTACTCAGTGGCATACCGCCTGTTCAGAGGCAATCTGTGCCTGACATATAAAGCCATGTCCAACCCGGAATTAATGGACATACTGCACCTCAGAAAATCCAAATCCTATCGAGCTACATGCTCGAGAGACTTGAACCTCAGCACTGAAATAAATAGGACATGCTGGAGGGACAGATTCATAACTCAGAGGCTCCCTTCACTCTGGAATAAAATCCCAGTCCAGGTTAGGCAGAGTCCCTCATTGACTCTCTTCAAGAGGAATCTTGATGAGTGGATGGTAGATCGTAGGTTTACCCCGGGTATCACTTCTGTGTCATTGTTAGACAGAGGCACAGTCTACTAACCTCAAAAAAGGGCATAGCAAAATTAATTTAAAATGGGTGGCGAAAGCCAAAAACATTCTGGCTAGGCTTATAAATGCCCTAGGACAGATAGCCTAGTATGAACCTATGAACCTATAATCCTGACTAGCCTGGTCTGCAAGGCTATGGAGCGTATCATCATGGAACTCATAAACAATGATATCAGAAACCTTCAGACACTGGATCCTACCCAGTTCAGTTTTGTTAAAGGCAGATTTTGCCTCTTGAACCTGGTCGACTTCTTTGAAACAGTTACCAGGGCCATAGACAAAGGGAAAGTGGTCCACACAGCCTACCTGGACCTCACAAAGGCCTTCAACACAATATCCCACTCACGTATCATAAATAAGCTCACTAGCCTAAATATCAACCCCTATGTCACAAGATGGGTTGCAAACTGGCTCAGGGATAGAACCCACATGGTCAGAATTGCATATGCCTTGTCAGACACTAAACCAGTTACAAGTGGAGTCCCACAAGGTTCAGTCCTGGGACCTCTCTTGTTCAGTATTTATTTCTCTGAGGTACAGGCAAACACGGGAGGACTATGGCTGACCAAGTTCGCAGATGACTGCAAACTGGGTGCCATAATAGACTCTCCGGCTGACACAACCATCCTCCAAAAGGGTCTCACAGAGACAGATAACTGGTGCCAAAGTCATGGCCTGAAGCTAAATGCTAAAAAATGCATAGTCATCCCCTTTGGGAAAAACAAAGTACCCACAGACTACCACATAGGAGGTAACACATTAAGTACGGAGGAAGTAATTAGGGATTTGGGGATCCAGGTAGATAGTAATCTCTCCTTTGACAATCACGTCGCCAAAGTGGTTAGAAAGACCTTCTATATAGCCCATCTCATCACGAAAAGGTTCACATGTAGATCAAGAGAGGTCTTTGTGCCACTCTATTCATCACTCATCAGGCCCATAATTTAATACAATGCCCCATTTGGGATGTACCTTACCCGACACCTGCAGCAACTGGAAAGACCCCAAAACCCCAAAAGTATCTCACCAGGAGGATAAAGGGACTCAAATAGATGCCCTATGCAGTTAGGCTAAAGAAACTCCAGCTCTACTCAGTTGCTTACCACCTATTCAGAGGCGATCTATGCCTGACATATAAAGCCATGTCCAGCCCAGAATTAATGGACATGCTCCAACTAAAGAAATTCAAATCCCTTAGAGCTACACATTCTGGAGACTTAAAACCACAGCACAGAAATAAATAGGACATGCTGGTGGGACAGATTCATATCCCAGAGACTCCCATCACTCTGGAACAAAATCCCAGTCCAGGTTAGGCAGAGCCCCTCACTGACTCTCTTCAAGAGAAATCTTGACGAGTGTATGGGAGATCATAAGTATACCGCCTGGATCTCTTCTTGGTCCCTGCTAGACAGAGGCACAATAAACTAATTGTAAAGGGGCTATATTCTGTGACCTACTATTCAAAGGCACAGTCTACAAATCTAAAAGGGTGACAAAAGCCAAACACACTCTGGCTAGGCTTATAAATGCCCTAGGGCAGATAGCCTAGTATGAACCTATGAACCTATGACTAAACACAGTCCCTATATCAGTCCCCCTGACATGTGTCTCTTCTGTGGTTCCCCTATCCCCCAATCAACATAATGTGCCATTATGACACACTTGTAATTGCCCTGGTGGCTACTATGTCCCCCATCCCACCCCAGTCACTGTAGTAGTTTAAGTCCTGCTATGGCACCCTTATAGTTACCTGGTGGCTAGTATTTCCACAGTGATCACCATACAAATGCTGTTGCCATTGTAGCACTTAGAGCAATCCCTCCTGTCAACTGCACCCCCCATATTAAAGTCAGTGCCATCATGGCACTTTGACTGTTGAGTTATCCCTGGTATTTAGTTCTCCTCCCCCACTTATCCCCATACCAAAATCACGGTAGGCAGTTGAACATGGTCTTTTTGCCATGTTCACTACTGTAAAATGTTGGCCATGCTGATTTACATGGCCAAGCAATATCTTCAATTGCTCAACATCTAGGAAGCCTTACTGTAGGCCATCAGGGAGAGTGCATAACGAATTATCATGTATTTCTCTCCTGGACTGTCGCATTATCATTTAGCATGGCAGCAGAGCTAGCCCTATGCAATGTTACACACTTTTGTGCTAGAGCTCCAAGCAGCACTGAATTATGGCAGTTGCTAAGTACAAAAGGTTACAGCAATGTGTACACACAGGTGCACACATTGCAGTACCATTGTAAATTTTTTTATCCCCATGTATCATTTTTATTTTTTAAATAATATGATTTTACTCTCTAATGATCCTGTTAAAGTAACAGAAGACTTCTGTCTGGTTCTCTTTCCTTAAGAGTTGCATCTTAAAGAGTAAATATTTTAAGTTTTCCTATTCAGTCATTATATTGTCTCAGATGAAGATGATGTATTGTTTCTGTACTCTTCTGCACTACATCTAGACAATTAATGTAACTGAAAGGACAGTGCCTGTGCAAATCCTTGGAATGCTACAAAATTTGAATTTCATCAACTGCCTTTTGGGAAGGATAACAGCTTCTTATGTCCTCCTCCTAGGGATTGTAATACTGCACCATATTTTGCTGTGCTGTCTATTAATCTTATTTTACTCACTGACCTAAGAACTTTTAACATTCCTCTTGTTAATGCTATTTTTCCTCCAGATGAGCACCTGTTTTCCAGGGGTTTCCTTCACAAATTTAATATTTTTTTTTTCTTTCTATTAAATGAATTGTATGCTAAAATAGTTTTACAAACTTCAGCATGTTTTTAAGTTTTGTTTTCCATTTCAGTTTTAACACCATTTCACAATCAACTGTGACATCACCAATAAATAATGTTTTCCAGGCAGAATTCCTTCTGAGTCACTAGCTTAGAAAAGGTCAGACTTAGTACATACCCATCTGCAACACAAAAATAAACATTCTATTTTTAAATGTATTCAGTTTAATATTCCTCATTAAACTACTGCCCAGTCCTTGTTATAACTATAATTCTATAGAAAGTAAACTGAATGTGTCTACTGAACTAGCTTTTGCTATTTGGCAGTGTCAGATATACTGATAGGTCTCAGTAATAGAAGAGTCAAATGCCCTATAATAATTGCGGAAAAATGACTGCACTAATCCAAATGGGTAACAAAAATTACATTCTACAATCAAAATATTAATAAACAAAATGTTGATTTTTAAGCTGCAACAAGACCAACCTAATACCTTACTGCATGAGATCAAGCTGGCTTATATCATAGAAACATGGCTTAAGAGACTAAAGGCACTCAGCAAGTTTAATTAATATCAGAAATGGTATATCTTCTGCATATTAATGTGGATTTGAGCTGTCACCTCTTCCAAGAAGATCCTCCAAATCCTTGAAATATGTATTTAAGGTAGCAATACATTTTTAATATTTCCTGGTGTACTGACCACCCACTAGTATTAGGATATTTTTATAAGAATTCATTAGTTTCCATCCCATTTTTTTGTGACCATACTATGTGGTTGATATCTTGATAGTCAGATGCCTGCATTTATGATGACCCTCTTATACTTACCCTACACATCCTCCATTTGTAGAAGAATAAGGCTTTGATCAGGTAATTTTCTCTGCGACCTGTAGTATGTGCACAGTTTGGACTTGTTGTTCCAACCTGGTGTGGCTGCATCTGCTCTGGTGCTGGAAATAAAATCCCAATTAGACCATTGTATGTTGCAGTTCATTCTTAGGTTTGCATCAATGTTCTTGTCCAGCAGGATTTCTGAAGTGGCCAAACATCATGTCATGTTCATTCAGATCGTGGGAAGGTTGAACAGTCCAGACTGCCTCATCAATCATAAATCTTTTTTCTTTCTCCTAAAGTAAGAAGGCAGAGACAGACTGGATCTTCACTAATGAGGTTGACTTTCTCATGCACGATCTTGATGCATCTTCATCAAGGACATTGACAGTGGTCAAGTTGTTGTTGCTACTTTGGACTGTATCTGGTCTGAGTTAAATGTAGCTAGCTATGATGAGAGCATGAAAAAAAAAGTTTTCATCAACACTCTCCCTCATTCTTCTCATAGGTTGAGAGCTACATACTCCATGCTACGTCAAGAGAATTACAAGTAAATACATTACCTGCCTCTGGACAAAATCCTATCAAATTCCTTTCCTGGCAAATATAGACTCCATGCTTGGTTTCTTCTCCTAATCAAATGCTACATTCTCCTCCCCATAAAACAACTATTCATTTTATACATCACTCAAAAATGCATGCTTACTTACTAGAAGATTGCTAAACTCCCATTTCAAAACTCCCTGTCCCTTCATCCACTAAAGACTTTTGATTCATCTCCATCCTTCCCACCATGGTAAAATTCCTTGAAAAGCTACTGTTGATAAACACTTTGTTCTACCATAACTGAAGCAGTGAGCTAAGTTCATTTTACAAAAATGCAATTACAGAATGTAGGGTAAAATGTTGTCTAGTAAGTTAATTTTGTTCTGTCTAACAAAAAGGAGTTTGTGACCAGAAAACAGTTAAGGGTATATTTTAGGGTCTATATTAGTACACCGAACATTCAAAATTTCGAGTATTCTAATACAGACCCATTTTCAGTGAATGCTGAAAATAGCGAAGAAACAGAAAACCAAAGTTTTCCTAGGGAAAGAATTTGGTTGTCCATTTCTGTTGCTTCCGTATTTTCAGCACTGTGGTGGAAAGTTATGGGTCAGGTTCAGGTAAGTGTGCAATTGTGTGGACATGAGGGTTAGGGCGGGGTAGGTGAGTTAGGGTTAGTGCGCGGGTGAGGTGACTGTGCAATAGTGATGGACCTTAGGGTTAGGGTTTGGGTTAAGGTAAGTGGATAGTTAGTGGTGTATGTATAGTTTAGTGTAGGGTTAGATGTAAGAGTTTAGGTGTATGTGTGTGTATTGCTGTTTGTTTGTTCTGCTTGTGTTGTGTGTATGTGTTTTGGAACAGCGAATTTTTTCCCTAGGAAAAAATTTGCTGTTCTGAATGTTCAATGTTTTAAATTTTCGATTCACAGGGTTCGATATTAGAACACTCGAAATTTGGAATGTTTGGTGTTCTAATATAAACCCATATTTTAAAAGTAGGTTTTCTATAAAAAGCCTCTGCTAAGACTGCTAAGCAGTATGCAAAATAAAAATACTTGCAATGTTACAGCTAATGAAAGTAAATTAAGTGAAAATGTAATGAGGGGACTGTTATACCAAGAACGAAAGACACTTTTGTGCATTTAAGATGCCTTAGTAATACATTAGTAGGGTATTAATGACCCATTGACAAGGCTTAGTTGGGTTATGCTGACATGCAAACTAACAGGCACTGTTTTCTTTGACATTACCAAAGCTTTTAAAATAGGTGATCACTAACTCCTGCTGAAATCTCTCACAGACAATGGCTTCAGCAGTCAAGCAGCCAGTTCCTTCAAACACGTCCTCTTAAACAGGTACTTAAAAGATGAAATAGGACCTTCCTCTCATCTATTCCCTCTTCCTAAAGGTGTTTCTTAATGCTCAGTTTTATCTCACATTCTCTTCTGACTTCACCCTATTCCCAGTACATCTGCAGATTAGTCTCATCCCACAAAATCCTAAAACACTAGCTTAAACAAAACCTTTTCCACTTCCACTGCTGGTTAAAGAACCACAGTCCTTTACTCAGTGTCAAAAGCCATTCACTAAAGGACCACACTGCTGCTAAGAACTCACCTTTTCGAACTTATCAATCAAGACAAAATTTCCTACATCACATGCAATCTGCCAGAAAGATCCCTCCCATCATATAACTTTCAACTCATCTGAATCTTAACTCCCACCTACAACTTCTCTTAAAAGCCTGAAATGCACAGGTCACCCATTCTGTATCTTGGCTCCTAAAATCTGTGAATCCATTCCCTCAGACAGCAAATCTAACCAAATCTACTATTGGTTCCAAGGCAAATTAAAACTTTACCTTCTCAAGAAGGCCCAGTACAAATGATTCTCAAACAATGCCATCAAATAAGAGGTCTGTTCACACTGACCTACTTCTTACCCATATCTACATGCATTCGCCATTGAGACTCACCCTCTCAACCCTTATCGCACTTCTCTCCCGCTAATGCCTCCCTGTTCCTCCTCTTCATTTCACTCTCACTCATCCATCCAATCCAACCTATAGATCTCCCTCTGTCAACAGAATCTGACCCTGCTCACCAGGAACCCCACAAACACTCCATTATCAGTACTTCAAACACACTCATTAAATGGTTTGCCTCACCCTTATGACACTATGCATTTTTGTAAAATCTTTTAATTTTGTACAATTAAATATCTTATGTCTCACTGCAGCAACTTTGTAAATTCAGGCTAGTACATATTTTCATTTCTCACACCGAGTTCTTAAATCTGTATATTTTGCAAATTCTGCATTCCTTCATGAGAATGGGAATTTTTCTATCTCCTTTTTAAAGAACAGTTAATATAATTGGTCCTCAAGAAGCCATCTTTTTATCTACATAAGAAAGAAAATTATAGACTTCTATTAAATCTTGTCTTAATTTTGATGGTTCTACTGCCATTGATTGATTAAACCTTTTCATATAACCTTGGCATCTTACATTCAGTTAGCAGCACAGACACCTGCAGGAGACAGCACTGGAAAGTGAGAGGCAATGCAGCTTACCTGGCTCAACTCTCTATGAGATGACAGGGTAAGAGCACATGCCCTGGCTGCACAGTCATTTAGTAGAGTCCCCCATATGACACCTCAGGTCACACTGGAGGACTGGCAGATTTGAGGGGTTATGTCACTTGTAGACATGCATAATACACCCTTGATGACTCCATTGCAGGCGGAACCATCAAGCAAATTACTGGGCAGGTACCATGGGGTAAAAGACTAACAGGCAAAATGACTATCTGAATGAAGTTTAAGCTGGAAGGGGTCCACAAGATATTTAAATAAACTGTTTTATATGGTGGATTTCATGTATTTACGCATTAGATATAACATAATAATAAAATAATAAGTGCAAATATGTTAAGAACTCAACTTCCACAAATTCACTTCCACCATATAGTAATCTTCCACACAAGATAACTCTTTCAGAAAATTAAAGAAAAAAAAGGAAACACTATTATTATACAAAAGTACACAGAACATGCATTTATTTTCAACCACCTCAGAAAGTCACGTGGCCAAAGATCACTTACAAGTTCTGGACTGCAGTTTTGTCTCATCTTGTATTTTTATGTTCTTGTCTAGGCAGTCAACGATATCATCACATATCTAAAGTAAGGTCATTGGTATCCACAAGCTCCATCATACTACACAGGGCACTGTGATTACTTTTCAAATTCAAGAAAAACACTTTGTTAAGCACCTTTATGACATAGAGTCATACATCACAAAACAAGAGTGAGAAGATAAAACAGCTTCACAAGTTGTAATACATTACAATAAAGTGTGACAAATTGAAGTGTCTAAGATGTTTTTAAGTTAATTACTTGGAGACATTTCACTTCTGGTGGCTGTCAATGCAACAAATGTGTTCCAAGTATGTTATGACCATCTCAGCAATAAAACTCTGGTACTCCTACACTTATTTTTTCCATCTAACTGGTAGCACAGCAGAGCAGTTGAAGCTCCATGTAAAACTAAAAACTATGGCTGAATTTCTTTATTCATTACTCATTTGTCATGTTCTCTTGACATGAATGTCAAAATATGTCTCTGCAGCTTTATCCTACACTACTCCCTTGGTGAATTTTTTGTCATCCACATCTTAAACAAATAACATCTTTGTTTTGATCAGAGACCCAAGAATAATCGTTTACATTATGCATGCCACTTCCTTGTCAGTACCTGAATAAAACACCTGAGCCAACCAGGCAGCCAAAATACATTTTTCCATTTTTAGGCTATGAGATGGAACATCTAAATCATGCTCAAGCAAAACCCCAGAATTAGGGCTGAGATGCTGGATAAGCCCTCAGCAAAGTATCAGGTACACCTAAATGTTTTTGAATCCCTTATGAAAGGGTTGAGTTTGCTACAGATTAAACTTATGTGCATGACTGAAAGAATACATGTTTGGTCATTGCCATAACATGTCACCTACTGTTTTTTTTTTTTAATAATTAAGTTCAGTTGCACATTAGCTTTTCCATGTTATGAATTCATTCATACATTTAATTCATATGATTTTAAACACATTTTTAAATAAAAATATATAAATGATATATAAATATATCATAGTGTCATATCTTTCAAATACTACATCTTTTGCTGGCTTAATGCACACTATAAATGTGTACTTGCGTGTGTGTGTGTGTGTGTGTGTGTGTGTGTGTGTGTGTGTGTGTGTGTGTGTGTGTGTGTGTATGCTATACACATGCATATCTATCTATCTACCTATCATCCATCTGTCTAGCAATCTCTCTCTATCTCTCTCTCCCTATATATATATATATATATATATATATATATATATATATATATATATGCAAGTGTGTGTTTGTGTGTGTGTGCATGTGGGTGTGGTCCTAGTCTGGCTGTGCATATTGTTCTCTTGTGTGTGGTTCTAGTCTGGCTGTGTATGTTGTACCCATCAGGGCTTTTTGAGGTAGTAGAACAGATCCAAAACCCCTAGCCCATGTCTCTCACCTACCTGATGGTACACTGGATGGCACTGGTAGGATTCAAACCCCCATCAGTGTCAGACAGGTTATCACACATTGGTGGCAGTGGTCCATCTATCACATTTGGTGGCAGGAGTGGAATATTGGAAATTACCTCATTTAGATTAAACAGGCTTTGTCCTTACAGGGACATGTACCCTCTCACCACAAAGTAAATATACAGAGGTTTAATTAAAAAAACATGGTTATTTTATTTTTAGTCATATTAGTGTAGGAATAGGCAGAAACTGAGGCCACCTGAAGAGAAAACTAAAATGTCAGTGCCACAGCTAACCAAGGAGTGTAAAACCAAATTAACTGCTTGTGTCAGCATGTCTAAGGATGGCATGATACCAGATTAGCAGACCAATAAATCAGAAGCAACCTAACAAGTACTATTGATGCAGAGCATTCAGAAAAGGAATAGTGTAGTTCATCCCTAGAGCATTAAAAAAAAAAAAACTTGAATTACAAAAAGTAGATATGGATATGTGACATCTAGAACATGAAATGCAGCAGCTGGAGGCAGGAGAAAAAGCAAAGCAATGCCAACATGAAAATAAGACGTGTAGGTCAGGTGGAAGCACAAAAACAAACTGTAGAATCCCATGTCAGTACAAAAGTTTTTCTCAGAGTATAAAGAAGAGGATGATTTTTATACAGACATTTGAAAGGGTGTGTAACTAATACCAAATTGACGATGGACAGCTGGTGAAGTTTTTCATTCCCTTCTCATGGGTAAAGCAATGCATGCAGTTTCTAATTTTAGTAATCTGGATCATTTAATTTATGCTAAAGTTAAATAATGCTTAACTGCATGTGTTAAACTGACTCATGAAATGAATAAAATAAAACTGAGAGCACAGAAGAAAGGCAGACAACAGTATGAATGTATATATATAACAGAAATTGGCACTCATTTTCATAGATAGGTAAATAAACAACATTTGAAATCCTTGCAGAACTTTTCATAAGGAAACATAACCTTGGTACTTAGCCTGAGGACATGAAGGATTTTTGTTGGCAGACCAGGACTGTAACACTGCTGTGGAGATAGTGAGGAAGGGGAACTATGAGCTATTTAGCTAGTAGATTGTCACTTCATTGGAATGGGTGCCCAGCACTGCACATGGATATATATAAGGGAACCCATGGTGGTAACAACCTAAGTCATCATGGCAGATTCCGCAGGGAAAGGGGAAAGATAGGGATTCTGGTGCATGTCCACATCATGTGATTAGATGCTTCTAGTGTAACCAAAATGGGCATGCACAGTTTCACTGCCAACTAAAATGGGGTGGAAAACAAAAGTCTCAAGAAGCAGCAAGCATGGTGAATACTATGATAGTGATGAATTGTCTGCAGTCAACAGTAGTAGCAAAGCACCACAAAGTATGTGTCCTATATAGATAGAAGAGAGGGAAGCCATTGCCAGGGGAGACACAACATCAAATATAACCACAGTTAAGCCTGCAGTGGTCAAAAAAAGGAGTAATACATGCCTGGGCAGTCCATTCCATTTAAAGTCTTTAGACAGACAGAGTTTATCTAGCATAAGAAGGGACGGAAGGGAGAAAGCAGATGGTTATGTCTGAAGATATCCTGCAGATGTACTAATATGGTATAACTTTTATAATGCACAACCTTGTGTGCACACAGCTACAAGCAACCAGGCAAGGAGGTAAACACATTAGAGTGGTTGGAAGGAAAATATCCAGATGAAGCCCGTAACTTCATATGGGGCTGGTGATAAGGCTACTTCTGAGAGGGAGCTGATAAGTAATGGTGAGCTAGGAAAGGTACTGACTTCTCCTCGGAGAGGGTTCTGCAAGAAGAGATTCAGGTGGCACTTGCAAAGCTGAACTTGAGGCACCACTGTTAGAAGATGCCAGATGTCCTTTGGAAGAGGAACTGCAGATAGTCACCAAGAGTGACTTGAGGAAGGCTTAGTTCTCAGACTCTACTTTATAGCACTTGAGGGAGGTAACAAAGGAGGTTCCGGATACTCAAAACTAGGGGGTAAATGCAGTATTACCCACACCCAAGAGTGAGTTATTGCTATTATACAATAACATTATTTAAGAACAAAACTGCTTATCTTTCTTAAATAATGTCTTTGTATAACGGCACTTTACTGTTCCTCCACATTGTTTTCCTGTTCTTCCACGTTTTCTGATGTACTGCGAATGCTTATAGGACTTATGTTCCCACACTTGCACAGTACACCAGTGCTTTTAAACAGAAGCAAATGAGAAAAAAGAACCTGCACTGCCTTTTTTTCATTTAGTAAAAGAAAAATGTTGATATTGTCTGAAAAGTTCTGATGTTTCAGAAATACAAGAAAACCAGGTACGTGTTTGTTTCTTTAGTTTTGCAGAACATACCTGATTTTTATTGTATCTGGTCTGCGCTCTAGACTTTTTTCTATTGGTATATGTTCAATTTACAGCAGGAAAACTGGTTAGGCTGATTTTATTTTATTTTTTAATAGAACCTTAAAAAATTAATGCTCAAGTCAGGTCATTGGGAATTTTCACAACCCTAATTTCTGCTCCAAAACAGTTTGCTATCCATGAAAGCTAACTTACTATGTGACCTAGATGTTTGTGTATTATAATAATAATAATCAGTAGTAAATAGATAATAAAAAATACCTGGTAGAATTTTTATTATGAGTGAATTCAGTCTTATTTGTCATGGGAATACATATAGTACTAAAAAGTCTTTCGGCTTTTCCTGGTTAGGGGTCGCCTCAGTGGAACTCCGGTCCGCTCATGATTAGTAGTGGATTTTTACGGTGCTGAGTTGCCAGCCTAACGCCCAACCTTCAAAGAAGGCACACCCATTCAAACTCGCGCCTACATGCATGTCTTTAGCATCACTTGACCACAGGGAGGACATGCAGACTCCACACAGAAGGCGCTCCAGCCAAGAATCGAATGGGAGAACCTCTTGCTGTGAAGCGACAACGCTAACCGCTGCACCACCATGGCCTGTGTTGGAATACATATAGTAATGTGGAAACTAAAAACATATGCAAAATATAATCATTACTTCAATGTTTGCAAACAGATAAAAGACAAGAAAATATACCAGCGGCAGCTGCAAATGTTTAATTGGATAGTTCAAAACAAACACATGTATCAATGTACACAGAAAAATTTTTTGCAACAAAAGATTTATCTGAAAGCATCTGTTCTCTGAGTAAACTGTAGCAGAAAAAAAATCAACTTGCACTTAATGAAAGATGCAATGATAACTGACCATTTGTTAGAAATAAAGCTGGATTACCAAAAAAGTCACGTATTTGATATATTTTCCTTGGACACACTAAGATGGAGACAGAAAAGGTTGCAGTTTGTGGCTATAACAAAGGAACACTCAGACTGCACGTTTTGGGGAGAATGCTTTGATAATTGAATTCACACTGCAGTTTCATCAGCATTCCAACATATGAAAGATGGTAATTGTTGTTAGTGTCCTAGTTTTATAAAATATACATTTATGTCAGGCTCTTGCTTATTTTTGTTACAGATGCTTTAGCTACTTGTGCTGCCTTCTGTGATCACAGGAACTCATAAGTATGTGAACAAGCATGCAAACACATGTATATGTGTATGTATGTGTGTGTGTGTGTGTGTGTGTGTGTGTCTGTGTACATTCATGCTTGTCTTCATATTTACACACACACACACACACACATATATATATATATATATATATATATATATATATATATATATATAAATTATACATTAAATAAAAAATGTAGCACTCAGAAACCATGTAAACATCAAAATTTAACACCAAAAAAGTAAACCCATAAGTATATAAAATCCATTCATGTGACAAATGTCATAAAGCAATATAACACAGCATATCTTCACAAAAAGTATGAATAAAAATATAGTCATAAATTATATATATATATATATATATATATATATATATATATATATATATATATATATATATATATATATATATATATATATTGGTCTACTGTATAAGTTCAAAAATACACTTCTTCGAACTCACACAGTAGACGCTGGGTTATGTGAAAGTGCACTTAATCGAAAGTGCTCTTCGGGAAACCCCTTTCAGCGAACGGGCTATGTACTGCCATTTAGTGCAGTAGTCGTGGACCTTAGGGATAGGGCGCAGGTCATGGTAAGGGGATAAGGGCTATCCCCTTACCATGACCCGTGCCCTAACCCTAAGGTCTGTGACTACTGCACCACAGTGGAGGACATAGCACATTTTCATACTGTCCTCCACTGTAGTGCGATACGTTTGTAGAAGCAGAGTTCGCAAAAGTGCACTTTCGAATAAGTGCACTTTCAAGTAACTGAGCGGTCTACTGCTCTTATTCGAATACGTGGTATTTGATGAAAAGCAGTAGACCCATATAATATATATATATATATATATATATATATATATATATATATATATATATATATATAATTCTAGAAAAATGCATACACAAACAAACAATGCAATACCTACTTCAAGAAAATCTACTCACACCTGCTCAACATGGATTTCGTCCTAAGCATAGCACCACTACAGCTCTTCTGTCCTTTATTAATACTGTATCACTTGCCAGAGACAACAATAAACTTGTTTCCTGTCTGTTCTTAGACCTTTCTAAAGCCATTGACACAGTCTCTCATCCTCTTCTTCTGTATAAACTCACTAACCTCAATTTCTCACTTGCTACTGTATCTTGGTTTGAAGGTTCTCTCTTCAACTGCTATCAGTCAGGAAAATGGCAATCAGCTCACTCTCCTCTGCACTGCATTAAAACAGGTGCTCCACAAGGTTCCATCCTTGGCCCACTACTTTCCAATATCTTTACCAATATTCTCTCCTCTTTCTGTCCTGAGTCATCTCTAATACAATATGCAGATGAGTCAACAATCATCACCGTTGCTGACTCTCCAGCTCAACTTACATCAATCACACAGACTTCCTTCAACACAGTAGAGAACTGGCTATCCAATATCCAACTTATTCTCAATCCAAAAACAACAAAACTATTACTCTTTCTTCCAAAAAAACTACACTAGATTAAACCATCCTTCTCAATATTGCCTCTAAATAATACCCCTATACAGGTAGACACCAGCATAAATCTACTAGGCGTCATCATTGATGACCACTTAAAGTTTTATTTACATATCAACAATTGCATTAAGAAGACACATCAGAAGTTAGGACTCCTGTACCATAACAAGAAATTTCTTATCAAAGAAGCTAAGTTAACCCTATCCCATTCTTATTTCTTACCCACCTTACTCTATGGCTCAAAAATTCTAACTAACCTCAACACTGGACTATTAGCCAAACTAGAAACAACTTACAACAAGACTGCTAAGTTTGCTGCACAAAATACATATAAGTCCCACCACTGTCTCTCATTGAAAGAATTAGACTGGCTCGAACTACCCAACTTTCTCCTACTAACTCAGATTCAGATAATTCATTCTATCCTCTATAAACCCTCTTACTGTCCAACCCTCTCCTCTCTAATCTCCTACTACACCCAAAAAGATCCCTCCATAGTTCCAGCCAAGACCTTTTATTAATCCATAAACCTAATACTAAAACAGGCCAAAATCTCTACAGTTTCAATCCTGACAAGGCTTGGAATAATCTTCCACTTGAAATCAGGTCTCTTCAACAACAAAAACAATTCAAAACAGCCACTAAACAATACCTGCAATCCAAATGGATAAGTCAATGGAACCATCCCCCATAAACCTTTCTCTCTAACCTTTCTAACTCCCCTCTAGCTCCTCTCTCCTCTCCCTCCTATCAACTGTTTATCCACTTCTCACCTCAACTGTCACTATAACTAATTACACTTGTGTATGATGTCATAATTTCTTTAATTACATTGTATCAAGATCTAATGTTTTTATGTATTGTACATATAATATGTATCTTGTTTATTAATTAGAACTGTTGATGTTAGCCTTTGAAACTATGTGGAGCTTTTGTCCTCGGCCCTCCACTGAAAAAGGGCTACTAAGCTCAGGCGGACAATCCCGGTCATCAACTATAAAATAAATATAAATATATATATATATATATATATATATATATATATATATATATATATATATATATAAAACTTAAATTGGTGTGAAGAGAGAATAAGCGTCCTGTATTTTGCTATTCAGGGACTTTCTTTCTTGTTCAGTGTATGCTGAAACACTGGCTCAACTGTACATAAATGATTCACTTTATCTATAACAATACATGAAAAATTATGTGTAGAGGTCAAAGAATGTTTAAGTACAGCGTTGAGTCTTTTTTTGTGTCTAATATTATTCTAGTGATCTGCAGTCATTTGTTTAAATATCTGGCTTAACTTTCCTACATAAAAGGCCATGTAGGAGCATTAGACTAAACATATAGCTCCCTATGATGTCTGTGCAATAAGGTTA
Source organism: Protopterus annectens (assembly GCF_019279795.1). Classification (NCBI taxonomy): domain Eukaryota; kingdom Metazoa; phylum Chordata; order Ceratodontiformes; family Protopteridae; genus Protopterus; species Protopterus annectens. Next base: position 219,609,709 of record NC_056748.1, read on the forward strand.
TTAATAACAAAAGCTGTAGGTATTGTAGAGGTTGTAAAATGAGTGTTTTTTATCATATAGTTACAAAATGAACTTTTTTCACTCACAACACTTCCATGGAAGTGCTAAAGAAGTATTTTCATTCTGCTGTGAAATGTTATTCCCCAAAGCCTTCAGACTAAGAAGACCCCCTTCGAATAACTTTGTGAACATTTAAGTGTGAAAACTGAGATCAAATAATTATTAGATGATATTTCCTAGTGCCTGGAGATCAAATCTCTGATTTTAAATGAATTACAACCAAAAGTATCAACAAATAAAATCTTATTATCTAAAAGTCTACAACTATCAGTCTGTTGAAACAATTTATTTTTTATTTATTTATTTATTTATTGCCTTTTATTTACCAGGATGGTCGAACTGGGCACTCAGGCCCATTTTCAGTGGAGGTCTCAGAAGAAAAGCTCCATTAGAGTTGAAAAAAATACAATATTACAAAGAATTTACAGAAAAAAAAACAGAATCCGTTTCTTAACAGTAGAAATGGGGTTTTAGGATCATCCAATGAGTAATACAATAAAGACAGAGGTTAATACAATAATAACAGGTTGCATTTACATATACAGCAATACACAAATTTCATTTTCAAAGGAAAATAGACAAATTGTATATACATTTACAGGATAAGAAGGAGAACTGGAAAGTTAGAGGTTGATGATAGTCTAGAGAGAAGGGTCTATATCTCTTCAGCAAAGTGACAGTTCAGCGAACAGCATTTCATTGGAAATGCCATCCATCGAAATCCGCTACACCCCCCCCCCCCACTAATTATATATATATATATATGAACTCTGAGATCACACTAAAGTGGGGAAAGGTACATTTCCTGATCCTCACTGTACCGCGATCTCAGTATGAAGAGTTCTACAACCTCATGTTTGATGTAAGTGAACCGAAAATGCTGTTTGCTGAACTGAATTTTTGCTGAAGTAATATAGACCCAGAGAGAGAGAGAGAGAGAGAGAGACAGCCAGGGTGTGAACAACAACAGAGCCAGGAGGAGTCTAACTGCTGTTTTAGTTGTCCTTAAAGCTAGATGCATAGCTGTCATGTTTTAGTGAAATAGGCAGGGAGTTCCACTGTCTAGTGATATAGGATGATTATAGCAAGTCTCCAGCTGCATTACGGATTTGAAAGTTATTAGTAGGCTCTGATTAAATGAGCAACGTGGTGGGAGCAATGCTTGAGAATGCTTTGTAGAGAAGGGCATGTGTGTGGTTTATGTATTCTTTTGTGAGCAATTTGAAGTTGAGTGAATGTATGGTGATTAGGTAGTTCTAGCCAGTTGAGCTTCTTTAGTGTTAAGCAATGGTGTATACTGTAAGATGCATTAGCTACAAACTTTGCTATTTTGTTAAAGCATGCCTCTAATTTATTTAGTAGGCTGGCTTGAATGTTAGTTAATATGGATAATGCATAGAGAAGGTAGGATGATGCTAAAGATATTCTTAATGAGTCTGTGAGGGAGGGTTTGTTTCGGTACAGGAAGTTCAGTTTTGCTTGAGTTTTCTTGATAGCTTACTGTCTATTATGACTCCTAGTAGATAGGAATTTCTTACAGTTACTATGGTGGTGTTGTTTACTGAAGTAATATTAAAGGGTGTACAGATTTTTGAAAAAGATCTGGGTGTGATAGGCATTCATTTTGTTTTTCTGGCTTTTAGTTTCTCCAAGTCTTTTGGGTTTCTAATACCATGATGGGAATGGACCCCATTCCTAAGTCAAAGTATGATTAAACTTTTTGTTTCAATCTTTGTTGCCACCCAGAAATGCTCTTCACAACATCACCATGTGCCCAGTATTGACTCCTTCTGCAATTCATATGAGTTACATGTGTCGGTAACATATCTAAGTGCAACTGTAAATTCTTTTTTATAAGACCCATTGCTTCTGCTACTAATGGAACTGTCTGGGTATCCTTCTCCCACATACACCTTGTTTCTGCCAACAAATTCTGGTACTTTATGACTTTGTGTCTCTCTGTACGTAATACACTATAATCACTGGGGGTAGCAATTTCATTGAATAATGTTACTTTTGTCTTCTTTTCATGGACTACTATACATGGTTTTCTCGCATCTATTTTTGAACTGTTGGTAACTGGTGATCCCATGTAATATAAATGTCATCATTTTCTATAATACTTTGTGGCTCATATTTCCAGTGTTTTTCAGCTACATCAGTATTATAATGTTTGCACAATCTCAGTGCAACAGTCTTGCCACATTATTATGCCTTTCAGTATACAGTCCTTCTGCCATTAGTATATCACAACCAGTGACTGTTTCCAATTCTGTTTTACAAAACCTACATTTGTCTGTTCTCCCACATGTTCAATGGACTTTATAAACCAATATGTATATAGTCCACTATCTTGGGCTGCCAATATTAACCTTTCGACTTTTGGTTTAAATTCACCTCTCCTTAATCATTCCTGCATTCGATCCTGATCAACATGAGGTTGTTCCAAGAGTTTTCTATACTTGCAACTATATTTATACATCTTCACATTTCTTGCCTTCTCATCTGATCCTTCACCTTATATTCTTTCTTTTATTTTTTTGACACAATCATTTGTTGCCTGATTTTTATCTACTTCTGGTTTGATTTCCATTCCTACTTGACACCGATATGCTTCTGATAAACTAAGCAGGGAAGTCATCTTAGACTTATTCTCCTCATATTTTAAAACGTTCACTACATTTAGGTCTTGTGAGGTCAGCAGATATGTTTGCAGTCCTCAATTGCAGATCTATACATGTAATCAATTATGAGGAGGCCCATCCCTCCTTCAGAACGGGGAATATAGAATCTTGATATGCATAACTCATTTGATGAGCATGAAGCATCCTTGTTTTCCTGTCCAACCCATCCAACACCTTTTGGTGCCAGTCAATCACTCCAAAAACTACACATTAGGACAGGATGAGCAAATTAGTTTATAGCTTGGACTTTGTTCCTAGATGTCACTGCTGTTTTCAGTATTAATTTAAGTCTTCTTAAATATTCCTTAATACATTTTATTCACATTTGTTCATGTTTTATTCTTGATCTTTCATCAATTCCCAAATACTTATACACTCCATCTTGGTCAAGTTCTTTTATATCACATTCCTGTCCCAAACTGATGTTTTCTTGGTGCCGCAGTTTTCCTGCTTTAAAGGTTATTTTTGTACATTTATCAAGGTCAAATGACATTCTTATAGTTTTGACGATTTGCAGTTGTGCTTTCAGTTCTACATACAATGAACTATACAGTTTTAATTTGTCCACAAGAAGAAGATGAGAAATCTTTACACTTTTTTGCTTTCTAAGAGCCAAATTGTAGCCATGACCTTATCTGATAAGTATACAGCTTAATGGGCTAAAGACAAGACAAAACAGCTGCAGTGACAGAGTCACTGTGGAATATCCTCCTTGGATTTTAATCCCTGGAATAAGAATTTGTCCTTTATCATGGCTTAACTGCAAAGTGGTTTGCCACTGTTCATGGTTGCTGTAATGTAATTGATCACAGTAGGGTATATCTTATACATTTTTAAGCATTCTTATCCATGAATGTGGGATACTGTCAAATGCTTTTTTGTAGTCTACCCATGCCATGCTTAGATTCTTCCACTTTTTACAGTTCTCCATTATGAATTTAACAACAAATTATCCTTTCTTACATATGACTTTCTTTTATTACCCTTTTGTTCTATTGTCATGATTGAGTTTTCTTCTAAACGACTATAAACTCTTTCACATCAATTCCAGTGTATAGTTTATAGGTCATCAGAAGGCAAGTCATTGGTCTGTAGATTTTAGGATAGTTTACACATTTCCTCTTAAGTAGGAGCATTGTTTTTCCTGTTGTTAACCAGGTGGGTGTCTGTTCTGGGTGTGCATACAAATAGTTCTTACTCATGACTAAATCTTCATATAAAGATGATAATACTTTTAGCCAGAAGTTATGTACTGTATCTGGGTCTGGGGTTTTCCAATTAGGAGCTTTTCATAACTTTATTTCAATCTCTCTGCCTCTTACTTCATTCCATTTCATATCCTGTACATTTGAACTTTTTATTCTTTCTTTTACTTCTTCTATTCATTTAGCACCTTTGTTATGTTCCACCAGATTTTCATAGATATTTCTCCAAAATGTATCTGTTTCTTTTTTTTTGGTGGTGCTTCAATTCCTTTTGCCTTGTTTCCCAGTTCTCTTTAAAAAGTTTTGGGTCATCAATAAATTGCTTATTTTGTACTTTTCCTTTATATTATTTGCATATCTTCTAAGTTTTTCTGCCAGGGCTGATATTTTTAGTTTATTATTTGAAATAGTGCATCACAGATCCTGATCTGTTCTGATACTGTGCGTTTATCATGTCTATCTTTTGAAGTATATTTGTTGATCTGTTCCCTCTTCTATACTCTTGTAACAGTGACACCATTTGTCTTAATTGCTTTATAGTTATCTCTATTCAATACTTCCATGATGGTATTTGATTTCTCCCCTACCTTTCCCTTACTGCCTGTGTTTCTGTGGTAAGACTTTATATGTTATTAATTTAGCTGCACAGTAATATACTAGCAGTCCTAATTACTGCGCTCTTTTTTTATCAAACTTCTAACTTTGGGTGTTTTATTGACTTTCTGTAGTCTGTTTCTTTCATTGATCTTAATATGTGTGCTCATCTCTATTAAATCCAGCAACTCTTCTCTTAGATAATTTTCTTCTAAACTGAAGGCACATTCTTTGTTCTCAATTTCCTGTGGGCATTCTACAGAAAGTTCCAGAGCATCTTCCTGTGTCACATTCTCTTCAGTTTCATCCTGTGTCACCCACAGCACTTTCATATGGGAAATCCGTGGCTTATCACTCCACAATACTGATTGCATCAGAGTTGCCACATTTTGCTGTCCCCTCCCTTCCTGTGCAACTCCAACTGAATTTTTATACTGGTTTCTTATGGAAGGCTCCAAAGTATCTTCATATGGCAACTGATAAGATGTTTCCTCGTCCACTGGTTTCTCCTCCTCCTTAATTTGGGGCTCTGTTGCTCTCTCCTGCTGTGATGTTATCAAAATTAGATTGTCTTTGGTGCTGCTCTTTTTGTACTGATTAGTTTTGCTTTTTCCTTTGCATAAATGGTGCACCATATTAAATCTCTCCTTCTTTCCCATGTCTGTATTTCTTCTTCATATGTCTCTTACTCCTCCTATTTCTTCTTACTTGGGGAGCTTATTGTTCCATCATACTGTGATAGAACCTGTGTTAGACTTTCTACACCAAATGACTCACTTCACAGATATTCCATAACTTCATCTTCTATTTTTTAACTACTGCTTCACTAATCTTCTGTTCTACATTCCTTCTTTGTGATATTATTTTTTTGTATTGGGAAATTTTCCATATCTGAAAGTCTTTGCCTGTATTTCTCTTCAAATATCTTTGGGGCTGCTTTTTTGTACTGATTAATTTGGCTTTTTCCTTTGTATAAATATTGTACCTTATCAGAGCTCTCTTTCTTTCCAATGTCCATATTTCTTTTTTATACCTTTCAAAAATCTTTAGATTTTGTTCTTTATATGTTCACACTTCCTCAGTCACTTTTTTTCCAAACTGCCTAAGGTTTTTTTGGTCTATATGATGTTTTTCAGAAATCTATTGTATTAATGAACACAAATTTTTATTTGAAGCTTCTGACAGTTTTTCTTAGGCAAGAAATTTTCTTTCCTCTAATTTCTGTCTTAATCTTTTTGTGTATCTGTCTGTAAATTCTGGGCTTTTTGCATAATAGTAACAATACATAATTTCTTTCTTATCCTCAATAGTCCAAGCTATTGTCTTTATGGCTCTTTTCCGGCCTATCAATTTTTGTGACTTTTGTGGGCTACTAATTCCTTCTAAAACAGGGGGCCCATCCTCCTCCTGGGCCTGGCCTGGCCCCACTGTAGGTATGCTTCCATGTCTTGAGGATTCTACAGTGTCACTTTTCCATTTCTGGCACCAGTGCGCTTACCAGGATCAAGCACTTTTTTATCCTGGGTCTTGTGCATCAAGCTATCTTTTTTATTGTTTAACCTACTACTGTGTGATATATGCTATATAAAAACAGTTCACCTGTCAGTGTCATCATAGTGAGATTCTGTGAAAAAACAGGGTCCACCTCATGAAGGTACTCAGCAAGACTTGAGGATGAATTAAATTCCAGCAACACTATTCTTTTTTGCTTGCTGATTTATCATCTCTCCATTCGGACCCCATTCTGGTATTTAGGATCAGCTGATGAGCCTTTAGTCGTAATTCTACAGCATGAAATAGTCTTAAGTTATTTGTTGAAGTAGTGGAAGGTTGAGGCTGAGCAGATGATGGGACACTGTTGGTATATTGTACTAAGGTGGCAGGTTTTCTGGCTTTGTGCAGGTTGTTTTTGAAAAGTACTGGGCCTAGAATTGACCCTTGTGGTACACCAATGGAAATGGGGAGGAAGGGAGTTAGGTCTTGATTCCATTTTATGGTTTGTTGTCTGTTGGAGAGATAGCTACTGAACCAAGTAAGAGCTGAATGAGACAGTGATAGGGAGGATAGTTCATTGATTAGGGGTTGGTGGGATTCTGTGTCAAATGCTTTTAACAGATTCAGGATCAAGAAAGATATTAGGTTACCATTGTTTCTGTTGGTATGTATGGTCCCTGAGAGACTAAGCAGAGCTTTTGTAGTGCTGTGGTGAGGTCAAAACCATGTTGTGTGAGGGAGAGGGAGAGAAGTTTGTTGTTTATGAGCTGGGTTAGGAGTTGGGAGTGTATGCATCTCTCCAAGATTTTGGACAGAGAGAAGAGAATAGCAATGGGGCATTAGTGAAGAGGTCAGTAGCTGATCCACCTTTTTGAAGTGGTATAATGTGTGATTTTTTTCCAGCTAGCAGGTACATAGATTTCTGTGATAGATCTACCTATGAGTATTGAGATGGGGAATGCCATGTCATCGGCAGCTAACAAAGTACTCAGGTGGGAGTTTGTCAGCATCTGGTACAGTGGGTTTCAGTTTTCTGAAGATAATTTTTGATTGCTGAGGTAGATATTTGGTGGAAAGAAAAGAGAGGGGAATTGTGAGCATTACTGGTGAGGACAGAGGTATGGGAGGGTGGATTAGATTCTAGTTGATTCAGGACAGATTGAATGAGGTGTGTGTTGAACTGGGTGGCTATGGGGTCTGTGTCATTGTTTGTAGTAGGAGACGGAATGGTGGTTTGACCAGTGTATAGTACGTTTTTTATGGTTGTCCAAAATTGCTTGGGATTGTGGTGATATTTGCATTAAAGTGAGTGAAAGAATGCAATTTTGTCTAGTCTTACCTGTTGTTTACACTGATTTCTAAGTTGTCTAAAAATTTGCTGCTTTTTTGTGTTCTATCTTTATACCATGACTTCCAGGCTTTGTTGCTATACAGCATGAGCCGTTTCATTTCTTTGTTGAACCATGGAGTAGGGTTGTTTTTTTATTCTTTTTGTTCTTATGGAAGCTAGGTCATTTACTATGAATGTGCTACTGGAATGGTTAACAGCATCTTCTAGTGGTAGTTTTTTTTTTTTTTTTTAGAGTATTCCAGTTGTTTTGGGAGAGGTACTTTACAAAGGTGTCTTTGTTAAAAAAGGAGAGTCTATATGCTTGTTTTAATACTGTACATTTTGGAGTGCTATTAGTTTGCCTTGTAATAAATGTGGCGAGATGGTTCATAGGTAGGGACTAGTCTATTGGCCCTAGGGCCTATATAAGCCTAGCCAAAAAGGTACCCTCGCTTTCGCCACCCAAGAAAATTATTTTCCTGTGCCCCTGTCAATCAGAGCCACAGAAGTGATCCCTGGAGTGAATTTCCTATTTCCCATCCAATCAACAAGATTTTTCTTGAAGAGTGCTAATGAGGAGCTCTGTTTGAAATAGATAGGTAATTTGTTCCAGAGTATGGGAAGTTTCTGGGACAGGAATCTATCCCTCCAGCATGTTCTGTTTATTGTGGTGGCAATGTTTAGGTCCCTAGAGCGTGTAGCTCAGAGGGATTGGGATTTCTTTAAGTGGAGCATGTCCAACAGCTCTGGGTTTGACATAGCTTTGTATGTTAGGCAGAGATCGCCTCTGAGTAAGCGATATGCGATGGAGTAAAGCTGGAGTTTTTTGAGACGGTCTGCATGGGGCATCTGTTTGAGGCCAGTAATCCTCTTTGTGAGGTATTTCTGTGGCCTTTCCAGTTGTTGTAGATGTCTTGTGAGGTACATACCAAAAGGGGTGTTGTACTCTATAATGGGTCTAATGAGTGATGAGTAGAGGGGAACAATTACCTCTTTTTTTCTGGATGAGAAACCTTTTGTGATGAGGTGTGTCACATAGAAGGATTTCCTGACCACTGTGGCAATGTGATTCTCAAAGGAGAGACTACTGTCCACCTGTGTCCCAAGGCCTCTTATCACACTTTCAGTGTTAAGTAGACTACCACCTATGTGGTAGCTCATGGGTACAGAGTTTTTACCAAAGGGGATGACAATGCACTTTTTGGCATTGAGCTTGAAGCCATGGCTTTGACACCAGGCATCTGTCTCAGTGAGGCCCTTTTGTAGGATGTCCACATTGTTAGGTGTTTTGATTATGGCTCCTAGTTTGAGGTCATCTGTAAACTTAGTTAGCCAAAGACCTTCTGTGTTAGCCTGTACTTCAGAGAAGTAGATACCAAACAGGAGAGGACACAGGGCTGAACCCTGTGGTACTCCACTTGCCACTGGTCTGAAGTTGGATTTGGAGTCTGCTACTTTCACTGATGTTTTCTGGGAGACAGTCAAATGTGTTTATGTTTGAGGGTGAGGTGGAAACAATCCAGTCTAGTACTGAGTGTCTGTTGCTGTGTTTGTCAGTTCTAGTGGGTGAGGTGATTACTTGAGTGAAAGTGAATAGATTAATAGATAGAGGGTAGGGGAGACATGCTTTACAAGTAAATAGTCTGCATTCACATCCCCAAGTATAATTATCTCTTTAATTACATTAGTGGAAACCCATTGAAGGAGGTTTTCGAGAATGGGAATGTTGTTGCCTGGGGGAATATATATGGCAGCAATGCAAATAGTGTTCTCCTTGTTCAGCTGTAGGAGGGTAGTAGATATTTCTGTACTGGGATAGTTGGGATGACTCAGTGGGTATCTGGCGACCTCTGATCTGAAGATTTTGGTGACTTATTCTTAGTCTCTTTTAAGACAGCTATCATACCCCAATGCTCAGTCCTATGAACTAAATCATCATCTGCTATCATATACTGTTATTAGCACTAGACATTTTTCTTAACCTGATAAACTGTGACTCCAGGATATTCCATGTGACATGTTAGGATGATAACTGTTTCTTAAGAGAATGCTAGTTTTAAAAAATGTTTCTTGATAAATGATTGCCAGAACAGAGACATCTAATAATTTAATCACATTCACATTTTAACAGCTCAGCACAAAAAGAAAAGGGAATCAGTTCATTATGATTAATGTGGTTTCACTATGAAACATCACTTTCCTCAAAATCAACACTTTAACAAAATGAAAGCGAGTCAAATGGCATCAGAAATACTTGGTCTAGGGATCTAAACCTCTTCTACAAAAACAGAAAAGTTTAGAGGGACACGTATATACCCCTGCTATCGAACAGACTTTTCATCTACATAAAACAAAGTTCATCCCTATCCATTTTCAAGTGCAACTTAGATCTATAGAAGTGAAACAGAACACTTACCTCAGGGCAGCCCGCTGTACTACTGATGGACAGATGCAGCTCCTGAACGGTTTACCCCATGCATGGGTTCCCTCAAATTATGGTATGATCCCAGTTATTTTCATTAGGGATAATATATAATTTTTGATCATGGGATGAATAAAGATAATCTAAAGTAAAATATTCTGAGCACAAAAAAAGGAACTTAGCTAGGCTTAAACTGGCCCATAATGGCAAATAGCTTAGTACTTACCTATGAACCTATAAAAAAATGCCAGAAAACCAAAAGGGTAGAAAACTCCCTTTTTCTTGATTTTTGCATGTTGACAACCCCCGTCACCTCCAATGTGGGTGGCAAGCCCCTACACCCCAAACTTATATATGCCAATTCCAAGGTCACCCTTACTTAAAGAAGGGAGAACTCTCCCCAGAAAGTGAATCATTCCTGGCACACATATAGAGATTGATCCTGTAATGATTTTCTATGCAAAGAAAATTTGGTGTTATGCTGTTTGACTTTTTTTCCTGTAAGCTACTGATACATAGGGAATTAATTTCTCCTTGAGATTGTGCATATAAGACAATTAAGGTTGTAATGGAACCTTGCAAAATCTCAACATCACCATGTCACCCAAGTTAACACTCATTCAGATTTATTCTCTAGATGCCTGTCTTATCAAGAAATATTCTAAACTGGCCATCATAAAAAAGACACATCTAGGTTTATTGTTCTCCTATGTTTAAAACACAACTCCAAGTTTAATTTTCTACAGAATGCTTTGAAATAAAAATGGTCGGGAACAAATCTTAGACATTTATTTAACAACTGACTCTAATCCATTTTTAGTGGAGATTGATACCATTTTGGAAATATATATGAAATTTTGGAATATTAAATTACTGAATATTATGTTCATATTAATTATGTATGTAATTCTGTATTTTTGGTTTCTGTGCAAGGATGCTGTATTCAATTATTTTAAGATTTTTTTTCACATGACACAGAGTTATGAAATTATAAGTATAGCCATTCTGTCATTAAAGTTTGGAGTTCACATGGTTCCTGAATCCTGGCCTTTTTTGTACTGGATACTTTCATTCGAACAGTATTAGGGATACCTATACTTTTTACTTAACTGTGTGGTTATGAACTCAGCCATGTCATAATGTTTGAAAAGACAATATATCCAGCTTTTAACAGTCTATATGCACATATCCCAGAATGTATGAAAATATAAATGCATATACATGCGTGTATATGAGGGAGGCTTTATACACTATCTGTAACTTGTTTTTGTACAATGAAGGACAGGGACAAGCCTTGTTCTTACTGTACCCACAGAATTTTTGGTACCTGAAAATTCTGCATTTCTTCCCATTACTGCAAGCATACTTAATATTGGTTTATACCTTTTAATACTTCAGTTTTTTCTTCTAGCTTTATTGATCATTTGCTTGTTTGAATTTCATCCATTTTTGTAAAGTTCTTAGTGATAATGCACTGTAATAAAGATGAAATGAACTGCGTTCCTGTGCTTGTATGTTTATAAATGTATATGGAAAAGGGAAAAAACTGATTAAGACAGGTATGCAGTTTCGGAAATATTGCAGCTTTTCAAAGTTATATTAAGTATGTCTTTTCTAACTGTGATAGTATATAGCATTTTATATACAACATATAAAATGCAGCAAATCGCACTTTTCTCATCTACACATTAGGGGAGTACCTTACTTAATTAAGCCAGGCATTGCACTCATGTGATCATACATATGCAGAATGCATTCTCTCAGCAGTATAACATTTTAACTATTCTTTAAACCTTAAAGTTGCAAGAATGTTAATTAGGTAGGTGAAGAGAAATGTCACTTTTTTTTTAATAAACATGTTTACCATTTTGCTACACAAGAATCGCTGACTATTGTTTAAAATCACAATTTTGGGAGAAACAGCAGGTGTCTAAGTGTAGCAATAGGTTCATATTCATAGTTTCATACTAGGCTATCTGCCCTAGGGCATTTACAAGCCTAGCCAGAGTGTGTTTGGCTATTGCCACCCATTGAATTGAGTTTACTGTGCCCTTTTTTAGGTTAGTTTACTGTGCCTCTGTCTAGTAGTGACACAGAAGTAATCCCCGGGGTAAACATACGGCTCTGCCTAACATGGACTGGGATTCTATTCCAGAGCGAAGGGAGCCTCTGGGTTATGAATCTCTCCCTCCAGCATGTCCTATTTATTTCTGTGCTGAGGATCAGGTCCCTCGAGTGCGTAGCTCTAAGGGATTTGGATTTTCTGAGGTGGAGCATGTCCATTAAGTCCTGGTTTGACATTGCTTTATACGTCAGGCATAGATCGCCTCTAAGTAGGCGGTATGCTACTGAGTAGAGCTGGAGTTTCTTTAACCGAGCAGCATATGGCATCTGTTTGAGTCCCTTTATCCTCTTTGTGAGGTACTTTTGGGGTCTCTCCAGTTGCTGCAGGTGTCGGGTAAGGTACATCCCAAATGGGGCATTGTATTCTATTATGGGCCTTATGAGGGATGAATAAAGGGGCACTATGACCTCCCTTGATCTAGATGTGAATCATTTCATGATAAGGTGGGCTATATAGAAGGTTTTTCTAATCACTTTGGCAATGTGGTTGTCAAAGGAGAGATTACTATCAATTTGGGTCCCCAGGTCCCTAATTACTTCTTCCGTAATTAATGGATTACCATCTATGTGGTAATTTGTGGGTACTTTGTTTTTCCCAAAGGGTATAACTATACACTTTTTGGCGTTTAGCTTTAGGCCATGGCTCTGGCATCAGTTATCCGTCTCTGTGAGACCTTTTTGGAGGATGCTTGTGTCAGATGGAGAGTCAATTATGGCACCCAATTTGCAGTCATCTGCGAACTTGGTCAGCCACAGTTCTCCCGTATTAGCCTGTACCTCAGAAAAATATACACCAAACAAGAGAGGTCCCAGGACTGAGCCTTGTGGGATGCCACTTGTACCTGGTTTTGAGTCTGACATGGCTCCAGCAATTCTGACCATGTGGGTTCTGTCCTTGAGCCAGTTTGCAACCCATCTTATGACATAGGGGTTTATATTTAAGCTGGAAAGCTTATCTATGATGCCCGAGTGGGGTATTGTGTCGAAGGCTTTTGCGAGGTCCAGGTAGGCTGTGTGGACTACCTTCCCTTCATTGATGGCCTTGGTGACTATTTCAAAGAAGTTGGCCAGGTTCAAAAGGCAGGATCTTCCCTTAACAAAGCTGAATTGCTGTAGGATCCAGTGTCCGTAGGTCCCCAATGTCTTTGTTTATGAGTTCCATGATGATCCTTTCCTTAGCTTTGCAGACCAGGCTAGTCAGGCTTATGGGGTGATAGTTTCCAGGGTCCGTAGAGGCACCACCTTTGTGGAGTGGGACCACTGTTTCTGCACGCCACTCTTTGGGTACATATCTTGTAGTAAGGCTGAGGTTGAACAGCAGCTTTACGTGAGGGTTTAGCTCTTCTTGGAGTTCATGTAGGACGCAGCCCGGGACACCGTCAGGTCCCATTGATGCTGTAGTTTTTGCTTTGAAGAGGGCAGCTTTCACCTGTGCATCTGACTGCTAGGGTGTTGGGGCATGAATAGTGCTCCCAGTCTATGTTTGGGTAGTTGAAGTCACCCAATATAATGGTGTTTGCATGGATCTTCATATTCTCTAGTGATCTCAGGAAAGCTGAGTGGGATTCCTGTTTTTGAGAGGGTGGTCTGTAACATGCTACAAATTGAAAGGCAGTTTTGCCCACTGTCAGTTCCACATGGATGGTCTCTGATTCCTCATGCAATGCCACTAACCTGGAGGTGTGGGTATCTTTGAGGAATATGGATACTCCCCCTCCTTTTATGGTTCGGTCCGAGTTTTGCGGCCGAAAAGCATGATATAAGGTATAACCTGGTAGTGCTGGGGTGCTCTCTGGAGCCTTGAACCAGGTTTCTGTCACTGCATAGATATCGATGCTCTCCATACTGAGGAGGGCTTCGAGTGAGTGCATCTTGAGGTTTAGACTTCTGGCGTTGAGCAGCATTACCCTTAGTTTCCTATTCATTGTGTTGTCTATGGAGGTGGGTTTGTCTTTTGAGCCTTGCCTAAAAAAGGCATTATGGGGGTGGCAAGAGCCTTTGCCAATATCCAAAAGCCCAGGGGTGACAGGTGCCAGCCGTCCCTAGTGAAGCAACATGGCTTGTCGAGCATGTCTTCCCCGGCTGACAGACATTGGATCCCCCTTGAATGACACCAAAATTTTAGCCAATTGTTAAAATTGATCATTTTGTCTTTATACTGTGGTATCATTCTTGGTGAGGGTAAGATGCTGCTCAAGGTCAGGGTCATACCAGCCTTTGCTACAAGATCAGAGAGCTCCTCTATGTCTCTTTTCATGTAGTCCAGGGAGGTACATCTCAGGTCATTCACAGCAGCATGGACAATGACTGAGTCATATTTGTACTTGCCTTGGAGTGACCTGAGTGCTTGTGTTATGTGGTGGATCCTAGCACTCGACAGGCATCTCACTGTGATCTTCTCTTTGTCCAACCTGGTGAGCAGGACATCAGTGTGTCTGACTATAGAGTCACCTATTACAAGTGTATCAGGTGTGTTATTTTGCCTTAAGGGCTGTGACTGTTTGGCACACTGACTTTGTGATCTAGGTGTTGCATGTGTTTTGTTTTGGAGTAGTGTTTGCTTAGATGTCTGCTTTGGAGGTCTCTGCTGCTTAGGCAGATTTTTATTTAGAGCCTCCGAGTATGTTTTTTTGTGTTTATGCGTTTGGTTTGTTGTTGTGGTAGGACTATGTGAGACTGGATTTGTGGTCTGCGAGGTTACCTTCTCCTCCTGTCTGGTTGCACCAGTTCTGAGTTGAGAGAGCTCAGCCTCCAGTTTGGCTATATGGTTGCATCTCTCACATATATTTGAACTTGTTGGAGGGAGGAGAGGGTTGTCTGTGTACATGAGGCAGTTGTGACATTGCCTCAGGATTCCCAGATTCACCAGGTGGGCTGGAGAGGAAGCCATTAATTGACCTTTGGACATGCTAGAATAGTATAGGGAACTTCCTTATCACTGAATCAGAATGACCAATAGGGGACAAGGTGCTAGAAGGGAGTGTAGGGGGATGTAGTGCTTTTAGTTTACTAGTGCTAACTTGTAAAATTGCTTATATGAGCAAGTGCAGGGCCTTAGATTGAGAATAGGGTGCTTAGTTTCAGAGATAGAGCAGTTCTAAGGGAAAAAGTGAAGAGTAGACTTTATGGAGCCAGGAATGGTTTCACCTGATTAAGCGGTGCTGGGAATGGTTTGCACCCGATTAAGCGACACTGCCCAATGCTGCGCTATGCGCACAATTGCGCAAAGCCGCGCCAAAGCGTGTTTTTATACAAGGGACTAGAAAGAGCTAGAAATTAGCCCAAAACAGCCAATAAACTACCAGATTCTTTGCTGAGATCACTCCTCCAGGGACAGATGGGCTCCTTAAAACTCCCCACTCCCACTGGTGAACAAAGAAGCTTCCTTCTATCCAAGTAAGGAAATGGGCAACACAGGAACTATACTAAAGTCCGGAATACAGCAATGCCCGTATTAAGGACTATTCTAGGTAGGGAAAGGCGAGAAACAAGGATTTTTTTTTGTTTTTTTTTGTTTTTTTAAGACACAAACAGCAGAAAATTAACAGTTATAGCTTAACACAGGCTAGCACACTTGAGTGAGCAGCCTCAACAGATATAATGCAACAAAGGACAAACTTTAAAGTGCAATTTGAAAAAAAGCAGTAGAACAAGCTTAAACAGGTAAAACAGCAGATATAACTCACTTTACGGTGAGAAAGGACGTTCGCAAAGGTAGTAGCAATAAATTTTACTTAAATCAGTTTAGCAGTCTTTTTCACCTCTCTGCTGCTAGCACCACTCTGCAGGACCACGAGGAGCTTTAGCTGAGTAGGAACAAGCAAAAACCGTGCCAAAGCGGGTTTTTATACAGGGGACTAGAAAGAGCTAGAAATTAGCCCAAAACGGCCAATAA
Source organism: Protopterus annectens (assembly GCF_019279795.1). Lineage (NCBI taxonomy): Eukaryota > Metazoa > Chordata > Ceratodontiformes > Protopteridae > Protopterus > Protopterus annectens. The sequence goes on from NC_056748.1 coordinate 219,625,517, forward strand.
ACTACCAGATTCTGTGCTGAGATCACTCCTCCAAGGACAGATAGGCTGCTCAAAGCTGCCCATTCCCACTGGTGATCAAAAAAGCTTCCTTCTATCCAAGTAAGGAAATGGGCAACACAGGAACTATACTAAAGTCTGGAATACAGCAATGCCTGTATTAAGGACTATTCTAGGTAGGGAAAGGTGGGAAACAAGGATTTTGACTTTTTCTGATAGGAATAGCACTGACAAAAAAGGAAAGACCCCACGTGTAGAATTTGTGCTTTTAGGATATGGCTTAGGTGATGCAAATGATATAAACATCTGATTTTTTTTATTTATTTGTTTATTTATTTTATTTTACATTTGTTTACCGGGTAGTATCGGACTGGGCCAGTAGCCCATTTTCAGTGGAGACCCTGGGAGAAAAGCTCCAAACAAATATATTTATTCTAAGTGTTTCAAATTTCTTAGTATTATACCACAAGTATTCATTATTGGTAAAGAGATGTAACTGTAAACATCTACATATGTCCTTAATAAGTATTTTTGCTGTTTTTTGCTATTTTTGCAGTGCTGTGCTCCCAATAAATGCTATGCAGGGTCTGACAAAAGTTTGCTAAGTCCATGTTGCTAGTAAAATGTAACATAAAGCTACAACTTGTTTAAAGACTCCTATATGTTCATCATATTTATCACTTCTGCAGTAACCTTAGCTATATGGGTCATATCCTGTCATGGATATAACAACCATCCAGCTTCCAAAAATTCAGGACACCTTCCATATGCCCTGTCAGGCTGCTTGAATTGAGCTGATTAAAAGACAAGTTTGTGGTCAAGCCCTTCATAACTTTATTGCTGCCAAACAGTTTGCTCTTCTGAGGCCTATGAGGATCGATGGTTGGCTTGTGCTGCTCATTTGCTGGGCAGATAAGTTATGTTTGGAGAAAAAAATCTTCCATTCAATTATTTTTGCTTATTATTATTACTTTAGTCTTCAGGAAAGTTATTTTAAAGCTAGGAGTTTGTGATTAACGGACTGTCACGAGACAGTGTTGTACTTCTAGATGAGAACACTATTTCCTGTCAGTTTAAAAGCTGTTTAAAGTATTTAAAAAATTTTTTTCACGGAGAAATTGTGTTTAATTTACTTTTGGAGCAAAAAAATACTTTTTACTGTCTTTCTGAGTACAAAAATTACTTTTAAAGGCTATTTTTTACTCGCTTTTGCAGCATGTTTTCCCCAGAAAACAGGCACAAATTTTGGCTTGACTGTGGAAGAAACTGTCAGTCCTATGGTGGGTCCTGCTTTCAACCACAAAAAGAAAAAGTTAAGTAAACAATCTTTGCCACCACAGCAGGCTAAAAATTTGCCTCAGTTACAGGCAGGTGATTCTGCTGTGGCCATACCTCAGACTGTCCATATTTTACCTGAGATCCTTCTGTTGTAGCACCTACAAGCCACCATGGACCGGGGGCTAGCCACATCTTCTTTGGCTGTTGGGGTCCCCTCACCGGGCAAGAGACAATCTTGGGAGATGGTAGAGGGTAGGCTTCCCTATTTTGTCAAAATGTTGTGCCCAACCCAGGACAAGCTGCTGCTCCCATTGTTTTTTTTTGTCTATCAAAAAGAAACAGAAAACTAAACATACATCGACTTCTCCTCACATTTCCTTAGGCAGGAGTAGCTTACTGGCTCTGGCTCAGAAATATATTCCAGATTTTGATCTTTCTTATGCATTGCTTTCTGGTAAAAGAAAAAAGGATAACTTTTTTCTTGAAGAGATTCAAGATTCTGAATCTGGACAGGAATATGAATAGACAGATACAGACTTTCTCCTCAATGTTCTTATTCAGAATATGAGGTGAGCTCAGTTTCTGATTTTTCCCTTTGGACTTCATTTTTCTATCTAAATCTTTTCTATAATGTGTTCCTGTTTAGGTGGGAGTACACTGAGGTGCCTCAGTCCCTCAGACAATTTTAGGAGCTATTACAGAAGGAATTTGCTGCACCTTCACCAATTCTTCCAATTCTGTAAGCTTTGGAAGATGCATGTGTGTCTGCTTGTAATTTCCTGACAGCCAGCCTGCTGCCCCTAAAAAGGCAGATGGAATGTACAAAGTTCCTCAGTCTTTTTAAGTTTTTATATACTCCTCCCAAACCTGCTATAGCAGCTAAAGCTTTAGTTACTCCTTCTGCTGCTAAACACTTAGTTAACTCCTATCATTCTTTTTCTGATAAGGATAGGGGGGATTATTGAGGGGTACAGGAAAATAGTGTATGCTTCTACAACTTTGATTTTCAGAATTTTGAATCATCAAGCTCACATGTTAATGTTTATTCTAATTGTAAATGTGTAATAAATGTTTGGTCTGCAAATTCCTCTTGTGAGAAAAATCTGCTTTAAATTATTTAGTTTCTTCTATTGTACTAGACACTCCTCTCTGTTTACAGTGTGCATATAACTCAGATGATATTCATAATCGCACTGAGTTATGTGAAGTAAATTGGATTCTAAATATGCGAGCGAATCACCCTCCCGGCTTAAATAGTGTGGTTCCTTTAAAACCCATACTAAAATCCAGGAGAAATACTATTTGTTGTAAATAAGAGGCTTGGTCTTTTTGCTACAATTGATTGGCTAAAAGGGGGGCAGGTAGTTTTTTGAGCCTGATTAGCTGCCTAACAAAAGAAGCTGAACATTTGGAATACTTCACTACTATTGGCTTCAGAAGAAGGGTGTGTATGTGAACTAAAGGAGAGATTGGACGTACATTAGTTTAAAATTATAATGAGTGGAATCCAACTTTATGATTTGAAGAAGGCTGAATAGCCGAAAGTGCTTATCGGACTGGATTTCCATTCGCCATGATTTTATGTTTTAAGTTTTATATATTAAATTTGGTTTTAACAGTGATTTGGATTGCCGTGGTGGTATACTGAAGACTACATATTCTTTGATTTAAGTAACAAAGTTTTATTCTCACCATCTACTGAGTCACTCAATCTACTATCTAAAAAGTTCCATAATTTTGCATTGAAATTATTATTATTATTAAATTAACTTATATAGCTTGGACAAGCTTCCTTTGCATGTCAATCTACCTTCGATAACAGCATTCATATATTCATATAATGTGGGAATAATGTTCTGTTCCTCTTCACTCGTATTATTTAGACATTTATTTAATTTCTATCTGATGGATAATATTAACTGGTTAGCAGATTCAGCCAACTGATATTCTTTTATTAAATACTGTGGGGACTTAGCTTTTTCTTTCTTAAAGCAATCAGACCAAGGATTGTGCTTTTTTTTTTTTTTACAACTGTATTAGGTTGAAGAATTAGTCCCGCTTATATATACCAAGGTTTTTGACAGTACTGTAATGTCTGCATGCTAAAAACTCTCCAAATGAGATCTGTAATTATGTAAACTGAAATGAAATTTTCTCTTGCCTATATTTGTCTGTTACTTCTGAGTATCAGATTTCTGTCAAACTCTGTATATTGCTTCCCTTTCCTTATATCTTTTTATAAAAGCTTTAGCACGGCAGAAATATTATAGCCTCCAGGTACCAAGCAGCTCTCTAAATATATTTTATTTATTTAATTGGCACATGTTAATCATATAGATGTCTAGTCTAAGAACCCTTTTAAGTCACAATACTAATCATAGCCAATTATAGAAGTTACTACACATATAATAACAAGTTAATATAGTTCAGCATTAAACTAACTTTACAGTAAGCATGCACTTACTATGATTTTAAATATATACATTCTATGAATTCTTGTTAATGCTGGCATTAATTTTACAAAGCACATATTATTTTTTTCTATTTATATATTAGTTTATTTTCATTTACTATTAGCCATGTCATTCTTAGTTGGCAAAGCAAGAAAAATATGACAAAAGAAATATGTGGTGTGATACGTGCATTGATATAGTTAATTTTTCATTCAATGAGTATGGATTTGACACTTAAAAGGGACAACTGTGCTATTACGGATATTACAGGTGCATTTGCAGTTTTCCTTAAATGCAAGTACAGTTTTCTACTAAATGTAGTATTATTATTTTAATGTCTTATTTTGAAATATAATGAACTCCAGGTATAAGGGTCAGTTTTTGAAAATTCTTTTTGTGTCTAATTATTTGATGAAATCATGGCCTGCATAGAGTAGCAGCTTGTTCACTTGTGCTATATTGACAGAGTTTAATTGCAAGTGACAGGCAGTGACTGGAGTCGAATAATTTGTATGTAAGGGAGTTTACTGTACGGAAGCATACAACTGAAGATAGCAGTAGCGATTTCCTAAGGAAAACAATGATAGACAAGTTGTGTCCTCGGGGAGCTGTAAATCAAAGAACACTAAAGCACCCAATAAATCATAATATCTTAGATAACAGACTGAAGTATGGACTACAAGATAAATGCCAGCCACCTAAGTGGACATACGTTTCAGTCATTTATTATAGTCCCAACAAGATGACTTGCTAAAAGAGTGATTTGAATTAACCGAACACCTACAAGTCTTCGAATAACATGATAAAAGAAAGGATATATGAGGAAAACAAAGAAAAGGAGAGATGGTGTCCTACCCATAGTATATATACCACAAGGAATATGAAAAAAAGTTAGTCATGTGATGAGTAAAGGAAGTGGTCAGAATGCAGACTATTAGTTTAAGGATGATGGAAGCAGACTGTCAAAAGTTAGTTGGCAAAAACATTTTTTTCTTTATTTAAATATGCTCTTTGATAATTACAAATAATATTGAGTGGGTTTAAGATAGTAGCCAGTATTTTTGAAGCAACGGAATTCATTAATTGGTTTTAGGTATTTTTATTAATGAATGTTGTATTACTTGAGCATCAGAGGATAGAGATCTAAAGAAATAAAGCAGGGGTTTGCAGACACATGTGAGATATATAACTTTAGCAGTTACTTAAGGAACATAGTGAAAAGCTTCTCAATCAGTCAGCATTCTAAAGAGATGAAAAGGCACATGGGGTGGGAAATGCTAGATACAAACATCTCAGAAGAATGTCTCTTTGAGGGAAAACAAATGTTTGTCCTGAGTATATAATACAATAACATCATGAGGGGTCCTGGATCTGAAAAGTATATGAACTCTCCAAAATATTATTTGTGTGTTGTTTTTGTCATTATAATGTCATTAATATGCAAGTATTCTTATGGGGTGTGTTACAGCTATACATTACATACACATCATGTGTAATAAGGATCACAAAAAAAATCAAATTAATACATATGAATCAGTCCATCTCTGTGTCTCTTACACACACACACACACACACACACACACACACACACACACACACACACACACCTGCATAAGCATCCATGCACACTGCCACTGACGTCTCCTGTGCACTTTCTGTAAACCTTCTCAAAGGCCATTTCACTTAGACAATTTTCAATCTTCAAAAGGTTGTCAGTAACTATAAACCAAAATTGAAAGGCATTTATCTTCTCTTGCTTGCCTAGTGTTGAGATGTTTGTATTTGTTTGCTGTTTATATAAAACACAAATTAGGGCTTCTTTGGTGTTATATTTTCCAAACCAGGCTTTACAAATTCAAGGTGCTTTAATCTTAGTGCATTTATCCTATAATGGTACTTGTTATATCATACTGACCAGTTCCACAGAATGCCATGCAAGTCCTAACTGATTATAATGCATGAGTCTTAAAACATTTCTTCAGCTTTCACTAATGACAGCCAAACAAACATGTTAATAGTTATAGCTGATATAATTTACACTGTAGAACTGCAAGATGAAACTAGCAGTGAGCAACTTTACATGACAAGAGATTTTTGATTCAGATAACACTTCAGAAAAAAATCTGAATATAATTTCTTTTGTTATGTTTTCAAGAACATTCTAATAACTGCATGCCAGTTAACGTACCCGAGTAAAAAGCTGAGCTTTTATCAAAATAAACTAAAACAAAACATATTAATATTAAATAACCATAGTGTGTACCACCTGAGTTAGTTTTCTAGTTTCAAATTTAAATTATACTGCTGCATTGCATTGTAAACAAATTTCAGTGAGTTTATCATCTTTTGGGAGAATTACTGAGCTACGTTGCGAAGCAAGAAAAGAAACAGAGGATAATAAATTTCATAGAATTTTCATAGAAAAACATAATATATTATATATCTTATTTGTCAAGACGCACATCAAAGCACAAAGCTGCTGTGTAATCAATATTATCATAGCAGCCATGCATTTGCATCTTTATTTACTATGCTTGTCTGTAATGCTTCAGTTATTCACAGTTAAAACGGTTGCAGTAAAGACATGATTTTGCTTACCTATTGACTCTGTGAGAAGCAATGTTCAGTGAAATATAATTCTGTGTTTCTAATTTCCATTCAGATGTGTGTGCTACAGCTAACTCCATAGTATTGTATCAAAAATGTTCCCTACAATTCGATTAGCACACCCAAAAGCTGCATTCTGGTTTCCTATGCCAAGGACGTTGGCCATACATTAGTCTATCATTTGATTTAATATCCAGTGTATCACAAGTATAATAGCAAGGATTCTAAGCATTTAAATTGAAAAGATTTATTTGTCATCCATCAACTAAACTGTGCACTTATATTTCTTTATGTTGCCACCAATTCAGGTCACACTCTGGTACCTAATTTCCCAGATAATGCAGCCTAATTTATTTAGTTTTGCAAAAGAAAATGTAGGTATAATTCATTCTGACAGTTATAATCAGGCGAATCAGAATGTTTTCTAAGATTGTGAGATTCCTGATTTACTTATATAGGAAAGACAAAGCAGCGCGTTCAGTTTTGAAGCAAAAACAGCAGTTAACTCTACCATTATGTGCTCAACGAAGCTGACAGCCAAGTTAAGGGTATCTTCATCTAAGAACCCACATCTGCTGCCTGCACTATAATTCACTGTATTGTCCTACTAGATCCTGCCTGTTCAGTTCATTAACCTGATGGAGGCTTCTTCTGAGTATCAGAGTTTACCGATGGATATCTACTTCATACAAGGGATCTCTGCTTTCATTCTGCAACGCCTCAATGCTATTTCCTTTTGGACTTTCTTGTAGACATGGCACCCTTTCTCTATAGGTTAATGTGAATATTGTCTCCTAATGATTACCCCTTGATTACATAAACAATTCTGCCACTGTATGTACACTGCTGGACCATATATTTCTTAAGAACATCTACAGTCCTGCATCATTGCTATGAGTTTATCAGGGTCACAGGCTTTAGGTAAGGGGCTTTCACTATAGATATATAAGTTTACTTTGCACAGTAGAGTTCACATAGTATGCTAGCTCCTGTCTCACTGAAGTCATAAGCATGAAGTACAATTCATAGGTCTGCACAGAATATCTGCTTCCTACATGTGGTTCTTTTTCAAACAGGGAAATACCTTAATGCCATTTCTTGTTGGCTCACCGTCTCCTCAATGTACTTAACCTAGTAATGTCATTACCATACACTGATCTGCACTTTACCCTTCCATTGATGGCCATAGTTTTTTCCTTTGTCTATAAATTACTTGTTCCTCTATTTGTACTGTTTTATGAGTACTGCATAATTACTGCCTCAGTGATAAAGTCCAGCATCCAACTAAGGATTTTCTTCACTCAAAAGAACATTTGCTGACTTTGCAGCATTCAGTAAATTGTTCCACCATTTCCAGCTTTACTGAAGTTACAAATCCAAATTAGTTTCCATTTTTATATATCAGTTATCTAGTATTCACACTGCATGCTTTTGTTATCTCCAGGCATGATGCAAGAAACCAAGGCCAGTTGCTACAGATGTAAAGATTACCAGTATGATGATGGCACACACAATACTGTGTTATATGCCACAATAACTAGTAAATATTAGAGGATATACACAGATAACTCTTTGTGAAAGTAACTGCACCATACTAACCAAAAAGCACTCAATGCCCTGCATCACCTTTAAAGAACCATCAGTAGCTAACTCTATGGTGCAGAGCGATAAAGCCCAAACCAGGACCCAGATGGTCAGGGTTTAGTTAATAGTCTGGGTGCTGGAAGCATAGGTAGTATATGGCTGGAGGGACTAAAAAGCTAATACTGCTAATGCTGGAGGTAGACAGAGGCCATCTGATCACTGCAATGTAAGCACTTCAGTGAAGACCTGGTGCTTAGCATGTAGTGTGCCTTGCAGAGGTGTGCTTGATCCTGCAACACTAATGATGTCAGACTCTACAGCGTATGCATAAATGCACAGAAAGGTTGATGTGCTATTCAGGTATAGCATACATCATCCACCAGAGCAGGGGTTATGGACTATAAGAAATAAGACTAGCACTATGGATGATGTGGCTGCACTGAGATAATGCTGTCATGCACTTCTCGTGCCTGGCAACCCTTATTGTTCATTCCAAAATGTGGACAGCTCCAGATGGGCGGAATGAAAGCTGATCCTTAAAACACTGGTAGAGGATAAGCCTTGCCCTATGGAGCAAGGTAAATTGAAGTATACATGAGACATGAAACACCTTAATTTACGCCTAAATGATGTCTCTTTCTGGTCATGTCTTGAACCATCCAGCAAACATCCTCTGCTGAATGGAGAATAGATGTGCTCAGAATTCCTTTTAGTGGGCTGATGGCCAGCACCATGGAAACAGATGAAACAAGGTAGAGCAGTACAGACACTACCATGTTTGAGAGTGAGACATTTATGAAAACAGAGTATATAGCTACAGCTGGCAAGCACTCATTGATAGCTAATACAGCAATATGCCAGCATTGCAATTCTGTTTGACTAGGAAGGAGCCAGGAATGTCAGGAATTATCTGTATAAAATAGTTATGCACATTTACTAGTAAACCTGCAATAACTGTAACTAACCTGGAGATAAGGCATCTACATAAAAAACAAATGACCAACTAGCCTATTGTACAGACAGGTAATTTATTTAAATATTTTTATTATTCCTTTACCTAATGTACATGACATGCCCTGCTATCATAATCCAATACTTGAAATCACTGCATGTTGAGGGTTTCTGTAAAATTACTGCAGATGGTAAAGGCCTTCATAGTTGTAAGGATGTAGGTATAGGTGAGCTCTAGGTGGACAGTTTAAAAATACACCAGACAAGGTGGGACACATGGATAATGTGTCTCTTCAATGTTTCACAAAATAAGATAGATACATAAACCACAGCAAAAATTTGGTCCCGAACAAGAAACACAAAACCAAGAAAAAAGAAGTTCCGACTAACATGGCCAAATCCAGTTTAAAAGCACACAAAACATTTAATAAATAAAAGATAAGCATTTTCAAGCACTGAGCTATTCTTCAGATGTAAAATCACTAGCTACAAAGCAACCCTTTAAACAGAAATACACATTCCATTCAATAAAAACTTTCCAATCAGAAAAAACAAGGAGTATATCAATGAAAAAGCTGATGTGAGCGTAATGCAGGTCTTAAAGGTACAGTTCCATTAAGCCCAGGAGTCTTATCTGCTTGTAGGCTCATGATCCACTTCTTCTCACACAGTTCAGTACTATGAGCAATGTTGCATCCCGTCTTCTTCTTCTTCATCAGCTGTAAAACCAAAAATGAAAAAAATGCACCGTGGATTCATAGAAACATGTTTCATAAGTGCAGTTGTCATGTTCTTAAGCCAGCTATCACTCGCATGCTTCAAGATTCTTTCTTTAAATGGTCTGTTAGTTTTTCCTACACAAAAGTGTGACATTTACTACAGACTGCCAAGTGCACCAAATCACAACTTCTACAACTGGCATACAGCCTGGAAGTAAAAGTGAATCCAGTCAGAGGGTACTGAAAAGTTTTAGTACTTGAAATATAACTACACACTTTGCATAAATAACAAAGGAAGGTCCCTATCCTCTCAGACATCAGAGCACTGCTGTCATTGTCCAAACTAGGACCATAACATAACTGTATCTTCAGAGACATAGCATTCTTAAAACAGAAACTGGGTTTATTGCCTGCCGCTTCTCTAATGCACTCATCCATGTGAAGAATTGACCAGTTCTTTTGGACAATATCACACACCCTATTGATGTTACTAGAGAAAGTCAAATTCACATGCACATTGTTGTCTCTAGTGACATTTTGCCTCATATCATAAGATCTATGCCCATCTCTCATCTGAGAAAAGGGGTCCCATCTGTGCACGAGTGCCAACCCCTAATTCATCTGCCTTTGCACTTCTGTCTGTCAATACCCTCTACTATTAAAATTGCTTTTCAAGTCCTCAGAGGCAGTATGAAATTTTGCCTCATCTGTATGTAACCTAGAGGTTCTCAGAAACTGACCTTTAAGGACATTGCAGTATACATGAGTAGGGTGCATACTGGATCAATGCAACAGGCTATTCCTCCAGCACTCTTCTATACAATTCAGTATCAAGTCCACCATTCTTGTTAATGGTCAGGCAAACATCCAAGAAATCTATGCTAACCTGCAACTGTGTATAAGTAAATCTGAGAAAGGAGGTGCTGTCATTCAAATACTTTATGAACTCATTCAGTCTTTCCAATGTACCATTCCATAACAGGAAGACATCACCAACAAAATGCTTATAGTACTGAATGAAGCAAGAAAATGCACTGTTGTGCAATATATAATCTTCCTTCCAGCCGGCCTTAATCAGTTTAGCATAACTGTTGCACATAGGGTGCCCACTGCTACTCCTATCTTCTGCAAGAAAAAAACATCATCAAACAGAAAAACATTATTCTCAAGAATGAGGCCTAGCAAAAAAAATATCAGAGTGATCTGACTGTTACCAATGTCAGTCTTACCTGTGAGATATACACTAATCATATCAATACCACCTTCATTGGGTATTGAAGTAAACAATGTGTACATGTCCAATGTTGACATATAGTAACCTGCAATATTTGCCAATTCACCAACACACTGTGAAAGAGTGCACAAAAAATGCTCAGTATCTCTAAGAACATGGGGGGACACTTTCTACCACAGGTCTTATAGCTTTTTCCACAAAAATAGTAAAAGGCTCAGTCACCCACCCATGTTCGGACACTATAGATCACATCAGGGGATCCAGCAAACTCTTATGGATTTTGGGCAAACAATGTATTACAGGGATCACAGCATCTCTTACCAGCAAATTCTCATAATGTTCATGAGTAAGAAGTCCAGACATAAGAAAATGCTACAGACACATGCACACGCTTGATCATTTGTCTACGTCTATTCTGGATACCAACAAATAGCTCTAAGTGTCACTAAGCGTGCGTCTCATAACTCCAATGTATGCTGCTTAGTTTATCACAACAACTGCACCACCTTTGTCCGCTGGCCATATATACAAATTCAAATTCATTCTCAGTAATTTTAATGCCTGGTTCAAAGCATGAGTCATATTAAAAAAGCCAGATGAACATTCATCTATAATCTCTTTAAAAATATCACCCTCGTGAACAGTTAGAAAAGTCTCTAAATCTGGGTGTAAAATGGGAACATAAGTACTGAGTCTCCTTAAAATATTGCTGGTATATACATCAGTATTCAGAAAAATAGCTCTTAGCATGACTCTCCTGGCAAACACCTTGAGATCAACTATGACATCACTGATTTCAGACCATTTCGAGGGAATAACTGACAATCTCTTGTTCAAAACAGAAATCTGATGCTCAGTTAAAGAAACAGATGAAAGATTAAATACTAGAGAGTTACTGCTTACTGAATCATGTTGTTCACTCTGGTGATGGAATTCTGACTCAGAGATGCCTTCCACTTCTTCCGTCCCCTGCTCATGGAAAGGCCTCCTCCTTGTCTGAACGTCTCCTTCACTGGAATGGATAACTCTGGAAAACTGAGGTGGATGTATGAGTCTCAGTGAAAACAGGCTCCTTACATCTGGCTCCCAGGTCTGGATGAGTTGGCAACTTTGTCACTGGGTGTAGGTCCTGTAGAGGTCTTAACAGCTCCCACCTCAGCAGAAGCCTTAGCAACCCCCTCAGCAGTTGCTGTTTCAGAAATGACTGGCTCCATAGGCGCAACCAGTGGCCAAGTGAAAATGTTACCCTTCTTAAAATCACTGTAGTCATCTTTTAGTTTCTTCCTTTTCTGTTGCTGCAGCTTATATTCAAATGTCAAGATGCTATTGTAGAGGCCATCAAGTCTAGACTGGAAATATTTTGCTCCGAATTTTTCATTGAACTCCTTCTGTAATATTTCAACCATTGTAATTAACTCATATTCAAACAGTCAATTAAAAGTCTTAATATAATTCAAACTTAACATTTAATGCTTGCCATCTCATCATCAGTTCAGGATAGGTTCCTCCATAAGTAAGTATACGCAGAACCCTAAGCACTCTACTGTAGACAAGACTCCAGGTGCAGGCAAGCCACTTGATTTACTTTCTGCAAGGCAATGCTTAAGAAAATAGGTTGTTCTTTTCTTTCCTTGATTGTTTTCAATTCCAACTACGAGACTAATAAAACCATGTTCTTGAAATGTTTAAAACTAGGAGCAGTTACAGCTTTCCAGTTCTGTGTAATATTTTTCCTTGCAATAGCAAGGATAGTCCACAAAATTACATATTTTTGCCATGGAATACAAGACAGCATAGGTGTATTCAACAAAACTAGAGATTTTGTAAGTTGGGAACTATCAGTGAACAGTGCCTGTAACAAATTGTTAATACTTTCCCAATATTGTTTGAGTAATTGGCATTCATAGAACATATGCTGCCAGCTGGCTGTTGATTGTGATTTATACTATATTAGTTCTAATTTGTGTGGTGTTAAGTATGTTCTGTGTATAAATTGCCATGTGAAAAGTTGCCAATACAGTGATAAAGATGTTAGTTTTGGAGATGTAAGAATTAGTTTTTATCTTTATCATCTGGCATTTTACCATTAACTGTTTCATAGTATTTCCATGTATTTTGTTTATAATGAACTCTTGTTTCTTTAACTAATTTGTACAATACTGATAAAATTAATTTCCCATTTGTGGGAAATTCCATCAGCATTATTAACTGCTGTATGAACTTAGGAACCTTTTTCCTAACAAACTTCTGCATTATTGCCTGTTGGTTTAAAACTGTTTGTCTTAATCCCTGCAGTGTTAACCATGTTATTTTCAAGGTTGATCTCACTAATAATTTGCCCCATCATTAGTACTTTATTAGTGTTTATCAACTGATGCCAGTAAATTAGACCACTCTTAATAAATGTTTTAACTGCTATCGAGTCCTGAGTTATATTATTTTGTGTATATTCTGTTAGGAATATGAAAAAAGACCATACTTTTATATCCAGATTTTTGTTTGCAAAGTGCATAAATGCCTTTAGGGTACTGATAATGCATTTAGAATATATTTTTGTGTTTCCCTGTTGCCATATATTCTTTCAGTAGTCAAAGTAAGCTATTTGGTACTATTTCCATATGTTTATTTATGGTATCATGAGTGTTTTTTAACCATATTTTTTCATGTACTAGTTTCCATTTGGAAGTATATTCTTTGTTTAACCATACAGAAACTGTTTTCAAAGCTGACGATTGTATATATACTTCTAAATCTAGTAAGCCTAGTCCACCTTCTTCCCATTTGTAAAAATGATGTCTTAAGACAACTCTAGGTTTTTTACGGTACCATAAGAATTTATTAACCGTTCATATTGTTTTAAATATGATTTAGGTGGAGGCAGCAAGCAAGCTTGTATAAAATACAGAATTTTCAGGAATATAATCATGTTAATTATATATCGTCTTTCCTCCATGGTAAAAAATAGCTCATTCCATTTTTCTATGAGTTCTTTGATATTATCCAAAATCTCTTTATAGTTTAGTTGCACTGTTGTATCTATGTCATTTGTAATTTTAACTCCTAAGTATTTGATTGTATCATTTCTAGATAGATATTTATGATATATATTTTTTTTATTTAATGCTTCTTTGTTCATATTTATTAGTAACAAATTGGTTTTATTTTCATTAAATGATAGTCCAAAAATCTTCTTAAACTGTTTTGTTGCTTTCCATAGTGCTTTTAGTGTGTTATCTTCTTTTAAAGTCAATAAAATGTCGCCTGCAAATAGTTGAATCTTTAACTCATGGTCAGTATCTAGTTGAATTCCTTGAACGTTTGGGTTTGCACATTTGAAATTTGCTAATGGTTCTATTACTAATGCGAACAACAAAGGAGAAAGTGAACAACCCTGTTTTGTACCTTTTGTAATGGTAATAGGGTCCAACAAACAAGATCTTATTTTTATGTATGCCTACGATTTATCATAGAGCCCTTATTAGTGAGGTAAAATTTTTCAAAAATCCATACTCCACCAGTGCAAGCCAAAGGTAATCTCAGTTCATGGAATCAAATGCACTGTTAATATCTAAGCAAATGATATTCATTTTATTCTTTGTTTTGCTTATGAAATCAATAAGGGACAACATTCTCTTTATATTGTCATATGTATTTCTGTTTTTAATGAATCCTGTTTGATCATTCTCTATCAATAACTGCAATATTTGTTTTATTCTGTTTGCATAAACTGTCAAATATTTTATAATCTATATTTAATAAACTTATGGGTCTATATGAGGTACACTCATCAGGTTTTATATCTTGTTTCAAAATTGGTGATACTTGAGTGTATTGCCAAGAAGGAGGGCATTTATTACCTTCTTTAACTGATGTGAACACACTTAGTAATAGACTTAATGCATTATTAGATAGTAGTTTAAACATCTCTGGTGTCATATTATCATTACCTGGGGCTTTGTTTAATTTTAGTTTCTTGATTTGTGCTTTAATTTCTGTCACAGTTATATGTCTCTTATTTTTGTGTTCATCTGACAGTCTTAGTCTTATATTTTCCTTAAGGAATTTTCTAAGTGCTTCACTTGATTCTACTTTATTTTCTTGACTATTGCGTTTATTAAAATACACTCTAAAGGTTCTAGAATTCCTTCTAAGTTTGATACTTTTCTTTTTTTATTATTTATATTTGTACATTTCTTTTATCTGATTTGCCTTTACCATTCTTTTTGTCCTTTTAGCTGTTCTCCTTTAATTTTTTTGGATTTATAGAGTAAGCGCATAGTTTGACCTTCTCTAGATTAATCATTGTTTTACGGTTCAATATCTGTAAGTATTTTTTTGAGGTCTTCTAATTCTTTTTCTGAAGCTAAGTTGTCTTTATGAATATCTAATTTTATTTTGTCTATTTTAGTTTGTAGTGTAGTTCTGCCAGTTCTTTATTCCAATGTTTTTGTTTGTTTTTATACTTTCATTGCATCTCATATATAAATATATGTCGACTACCTCATCTGTGAGGTTTAAATCTAGAAAGGTTTGCATCTCTGCAGTATAGTATTGTTTAAACTCTTTAAGGTTTGCTATACAGGCTGGAATTCTTATGATTGTAAGTTTTCTCTTAAAGTTAAAATCTATTTCAAAAGTTATTGCATTATGGTCTGAGAAGGGGCAGGTAATTGTTTTGACTTTGCTTATTTTTGTGATAAGATCTTTTGTTATCTACACTCTATTCTGGAAAAGGTATTATGTCTATGTGTGTAATGTGTGAATATCAATGAATCTTGTTCAGCATATGTGTTACTGTCTATTAAGTTATATGAGTAAGTAATTTTGATAGTGGAGATTAATTGCATGTGTTTTTAGCATTCGTGTCTTCTTCTTTCATTACACAACTGAAATCCCCTGCAATTATTGTACTACCTTTGGAATGTTGTATTAAGTTCTCTAAATGTTGTTTGGCTGCCCTGACACCCAGTACTGGTATCCAATAGCTGTTTACCAAGGTATACGCCAAACCATTTATTAATATTGACACTAAACAAAACATTCATAGGAAGTTACTAGGCTATTAGCTCTGAGGCTCTTATAAGCCTAGCCAAGAGTTTAGCCCATGTTTAGACAAATCAGTACCTGATGCCCCTGTCCAGCAGGGACACAGGTGGAATCCCAGGGGTATATTTTCTGTTTCCCATACAGTTATCCAGGTTGCACTTAAAAAGGGGGTAAAGAGGTACTCAGTTTGATGTGGAGTGGGAGTCTATTCCATAGATGGGGGAGTCTCTGGGACACAAATCTGTCCCACCAGCAAGTCTTGTTGATGTCACACACCAGGTTGAGGCCGTGCGCATGGGTTACTTGAGTGGAGCTTGACTTGTGGATATGCAGCAATCCCATCAAGATGGGGTCAGTGATCACCTTAAATGCCAGACAGAGGTCACCTCTGAAGAGTCTGTATGAAACTGAGTAGAGGGACACGGCTTTTAGCCTATTTCTGTATGGTAGATGTTTGAGGCCCTGGATTCTCCTGGTGAGGAATCTCTGTGGTCTCTCCAGCTGCTGCATGTGCTTTGCGAGGTACATGCCGAAAGAGGAGTTGTACTCAATAATGGGCCTTATAAGGGAAGAATACAGGAATGTTATAACCTCCTTGTCCCTGGATGAGATACCCTTACTTATGAGGTGGGCCATGTGGAAGGCTTTCCGTTCAATGGAAGCAACATGGTGGGCAAAAGTCAGGATGCTATCAACCTGGGTACCCAAATCCCTCATGACTGATTGCATGCTTAGGACGTTGTTATCAATGTGATAATTTGTGGGGACATCACTCTCCCCAAAGGGGACAATGATGCATGTTTTTGGTATTCAGCTTGAGGCCATGTTTCTGGCACCAGTCATTTGTCTAAGTGAGACCCTCTTGGAGGGTGTCCACATCACTAGGGAACTTGATAACAGCACCCAGCTTGCAGTCATCTGCAAACTTGGTCAGCCATAGCCCACTGGTTTTGGCCTGCACCTCAGAAAGTATATCCTAAATAACAGAGGCCCCAAGACCTAACCCTGGGGTACGCCTCTTGTTACAGGTCTACTACTTGAGGTGGCTTCCCCTATTTTGACTACATGGGTTCTATTAGTGAACCAGTTTGCCCCCAATCTGGTAACATATGGATTAATGCTTAGTGGAGAGAGTTTATCTATTATGGATTAATGCCTAGTTGAGAGAGTTTATCTATTATGCCTGAGTGGGGAATAGTATCAAAGGCTTTGGCCAAGTCAAGGTAGGCAGTGTGCACTGTCTTCCCCTCATCCACGGCTTTAGTGACCCTCTCAAAGAAGTCGACCAAATTTAGCAGACATGACCTCCCGTTGCTGAAGCCTAACTGTGTTGTATCAAGTGTTTGGAATTTGCCAATGTCCTTGTTAATGAGGCCAGTGATAATCCATTTCATGCCCTTGCAGGTCAGGCTAGTTAGGCTGATGGGTCTATAATTTCCAGATCGTTGGATGCTCCACCTTTGTGTAAAGAGATGATGGTGGCTATCCTCCACTCAGCTGGGATGGAGCCAGTACTCAGGCTTTGGTTGAATATGGTGCCTAATGGTGCTGCAAGTTCCTGCCTGAGTTCACGTAGGATGCAGCCTGAGAACCTGAGTTATCATTGACTGTATTTATGATCTTGGGCACTGAGGTAGTCTTTCTCCATAATATTGCTACACCTATTTGTTTTTTATTATATTCTGAACTTGCTAGTAATGTGTAATTATGCATATTAATCTTTCATTAATGTCTTGCTGTACAAGATGTGTTTCTTGTAAAAATACTACTTGCACTTTACATACATTAAGATATCTTTGTAAGCTTCCTCTTTTACAGCTGTTATTTAAGCCATTGACATTGACAGAAATGCATTAAATCCAATCTTAACAGAGGATTGCCCTCCACATTAAAGGTACGACAAGAACGTTTCAGCACATCAGAATATACTGGATTGTAGTCAAGGTCAAGGCTAAAACCCTTGTTCATGTGCTGCACCAGTATAACACCAATACAGAATAAGAAAGATACACAAACTGCAGCAAAAAGTTCTCTGAGGTCTGAGAGCGTTGGCACCTTCCCTTGTCATTTATGCAAAGCATGTAATTATATTTCAAGTGCTAAAACTTTTCAGCACCCTTTGACTGGATTCACTTTTAGTCCCAAGCTGTATGCCGATTGTAGAATTTGTGATTTGGTGTACTTGGCAGTCTGTAGTAAATGTGCTCACTTTTATGTGGGGAAAACTAACAGATATTTTAAAGAAAGAATCTTGAAGCATATGAGTGATACCTGTCTTAAGAACATGACAAATGTGCTTATGAAACATGTTTCCATTAATCGAGGGCACACTTTTTCATTTTTGGTTTTACAGCTGGTGAAGAAGAATAAGAGAAGAGATAACATTGTTTATAGTACTGACCTGGCTGAGATGAAGTGGATCATGAGGCTAGAAACAGATAAGACTCCTGGGCATAACAGGACTGGACCTTCCAGACCTGTATTACACTCATGTCAGATGTTTCATTGATATACTCCTTGTATTTTCTGATTGGGCAGATTTTATTGAATGGAATGTGTGTTTCTGTTTAAAGGGTTATTTTGTAGCTAGTGATTTTAGATATGAAGAAGAGTTCAATGCTTGAAAGTGCTTATCTATTTTATTTTACTTTATTACACGTTTTGTGCACTTTTAAACTGGATTTGGCTATGTTAGTTGGACCATTCGGGTCTATATTAGAACATCAAAGTTTCAAAACTTCGAATGTTCTAATATCGAACCCTATTCAGTGAAAGCTGAATACATCGAACATACACAACAGCAAATTTTTTCCTAGGGAAAAAAAATTGCTGTTCCAAAACACATACACACAACACAAGTACACCAAACAAACAGCAATCCACACACATACACCTAAAATCTTACACCTAACCCTACACTAAACTATACACACACCACTAACTATCCACTTACCTTAACCCAAACCCTAACCCTAAAGTCCATCACTGTCGCACACTCACCTCACCTGCGCCTTAACCCTAAATCACCAGCCCGCCCTAACCCTCACATCCACACAATCGCACACTTACCTGACCTGCGCCCTAACCCTAACTCACCTAACCCTCCCTAATCCTCACATCCACACAACCGCACACATACCTAACCCACCCTAACCCTCATGTCCACACAATCACACACATACCTAACCCTCACCTTAACCCTAACTAACCTAACCCGCACTCAATCGCACACTTAACTGAACCCGACCCGTAACTTTCCACCACAGCACTGAAAATACCGAAGCAACAGAAATGGACAACCAAATTCTTTCCCTAGGATAAAATTTGGTTTCCTGTTGCTTCGATATTTTCAGCTTTCTCTAAATAGGGTTCGATATTAGAACATTCGAAGTTTTGAAACTTCGATGTTCTGATAACGACCCAGACCATTCTTTTTTCTTGGTTTTGTGATTCTTGATTGGGACCAACTCTTTGCTGTAGTTTGTGTATATCTTTCTTATTGTGTATTGTTGTTATACTGGTGCAGCACATGGCCGAGGGTCTTAGCCTTGAACTTGACTACAGTCCAGTACATTCTAATGTGCTGAAATGTTCTAGTCGTACCTGTACTGTGGAAGGTAATCCTGTGTTAAGACTGGATTCTTCTGAAGCAACAGCCAGTGTTCAGGATGTGCCATTGGACACTGAAACTTTATACACAAAGATGAAGGAGATGGAGAATAGTCTTTTTAAACTTAAAAGACTACAATGGCAATGCCTGCACCTGGAGGTCTGTCTACACTACAGGGTAATTCCTAGCAGGCTTAGGGTTCTGCGCATGCCTACGTATGGAGGAACCTATCCCAAAATGATGAGGAGATGGCAAGCATTGAACACTGAGTTAAGTTTTAATTATATTAGACTTTTAATTAATTTTTTTAAGCCATTTGAAAATGAGTTAATTACAATTGTTGAAACATTACAGAAGGAGTTCAATGAAACATCTGGAGCAGAATATTTCCTGTCTAGACTTGATGGCCTATAAAATAGCATCTTAGCATTTGAATATAGGCTGCAGCAACAGAAAAGGAAGAAACCTGAACATGACTGCAGAGATATTAAGAAGCGCTGCACCTATGGAGCCAGTTATTTCTGAAACAGTAACTGCTGAGGGGTTTGCTGAAGCTTCTGCTGAGGTGGGAGATGTTAAGACCTCTACAGGACCTATGCCCAATGACAAAGTTGCCAGTCTGCTGTTCATCCAGACCTGGGAGCCAGATGTTAGGAGACTCATACATCCACCTCAGTTTTCCAGAGCTATCCGTTCCAGGGAAGGAGACATGGAGACAAGGAGGAGGCCATTCCATGAGCATGAGATGGAAGAAGCGGAAGGCATCTCTGAGTCAGAATTCCATCACCAGAGTGAAGAACATGATTCAATAAGTAGTAACTCTCTAGTGTTTAATCTTTCATCTGTTTCTTTAACTGAGCATCAGATTTCTGTTTTGATCAAGGGATTGTCAGTTATTCCCTCAAAATGGTCTGAGATCAGTGATGTCATAGCTGATCTCAAGGTGTTTGCCAGGAGAGTCATGCTAAGAACTATTTTTCTGAATACCGATGTATATACCAACAATATTTTAAGGAGATTCAGTACTTATGTCCCCGTTTTACACCCAGATTTAGAGACTTTTCTGAATGTTTGTAAGAATGATATTTTTAAAGAGATTATGGAATAACATTCTCATGCCTTTTTTAATATGACTTGTGATGAAAACCAGTCATTGAAATTACTGAGAATGAATCTGGATTTGTATATATGGACAGCAGACAAAGGTGGTGCAATTCTTGTGATGGACAAAGCAGCATACATTGGAGTTATGAGACGCATGCTTAGTGACACTTGTACCTATTTGTTGGTATACAGAATAGATGTAAACAAAAGGATAAACCATATGCATGCATCTCTATGATTTTTTTATGTCTGGACTTCTTACTCATGAACATTATGACTATTTGATCTTATGATCCCTGTAATACATGGTTTGCCCAAGATCCATATGTTTGTTGGATCCCC
Organism: Protopterus annectens; assembly: GCF_019279795.1. Taxonomy (NCBI): domain Eukaryota; kingdom Metazoa; phylum Chordata; order Ceratodontiformes; family Protopteridae; genus Protopterus; species Protopterus annectens. The sequence goes on from NC_056748.1 coordinate 219,646,442, forward strand.
CGATCTGACCCATAGTGTCTGGATGTGAGTATGTGACCGAGCCTTTATCTAGTTTTGTGGAAAAAGCTATACGACTTGTGGCTGAAACTACCCCCTGTGTCCTTAGAGATACTGAGCATTTTTTGTGCACGCTTTCACAGTGTGTTGGCAAATTGGGCAATATTGCAGGTTACTATATGTCAACTTTGGACGTGTGCACATTGTTTACTTCAATACCCAATAAAGGTGATGTTGATATTAGAGCATATCTCATGGGTAAGATTGACCTTGGTAACAACTGGATCACTCTGATATGTTTTTTTGCTAGACCTCATTCGTGAGAATAATGTTTTTCTGTTTGATGATGTTTTTTTCTTGCAGAAGATAGGAGTAGCAGTGGGCACCCTGTGTGCAACAGTTATGCTAACCTGATTACGGTCGGCTGGGAGGAAGATTATATATTGCACAACAGTGCATTTTCTTGCTTTATTCAGTACTATAAGCATTTTGTTGGTGATGTCTTCCTGTTATGGAATGGTACATTGGAAAGACTGAATGAGTTCATAAAGTATTTGAATGACAGCACCTCCTTTCTCAGATTTACTTATAGACAGTCACAGGTTAGCAGAGATTTCTTGGATGTTCGCCTGACCATTAACAAGAATGGTGGACTTGATACTGAATTGTATAGAAGAGTGCTGGAGGAATAGCCTGTTGCATCGATCCAGTATGCACCCTACTCATGTATACTCCAATGTCCTTAAAGGTCAGTTTCTGAGAACCTCTAGGGTACATACAGATGAGGCAAAATTTCATACTGCCTCTGAGGACTTGAAAAGCAATTTTATTAGAAGAGGGTATCGGCAGAGAGAAGTGCAAAGACAGATGAATGAGGGGTTGGCACTCAGGTCTACGGATGGGACCCCTTTTTCAGAAGGAGAAATTGGCAGAGATCATATGATGCGAGGCAAAACATCCCTAGCAACAACAATGTGCATGTGACTTTGACTTTCTCTAGTAACATCAATAGGGTGTGTGATACTGTTCAAAGAACTGGTCAATTCTTCACATGGATGAGTGCATTCAGAAGTGGTAGTCAATAAACCCAGTTTCTGCTTTAAGAATGCTATGTCTCTGAAGAGACAGTTATGTTATCACTCTAGTTTGGACAATGATAGCAGTCTTCTAAGATCTGAGAGGGTTGGGACCTTCCTTGTTATTTATGCAAAGTGTGTAGTTATATTTCAAGTGCTAAAACTTTTCAGCGCCCTTTGACTAGATTCACTTTTAGTCCCTGGCTGTATGCCAGTTGTAGAAGTTGTCATTTGGTGTACTTGGCAGTCTGTAGTAAATGTCCTCACTTTTGTGTGGGGAAAACTAGCTGACCTTTTAAAGAAAGAATCTTGAAGCATATGAGTCATAAATGGCTTCAGAACATGACAAATGCGCTTATGAAACATGCTTCCATGAATCCACGGCACACTTTTTCATTTTTGGTTTTACAGCTGGTGAAGAAGAATAAGTGGGGAGGTAACATAGTTCCCAGTACTGAAATGGCTGAGATGAAGTCAGTCACGAGGCTATAAATGGATGACTCCTGGGCTTAATGAGACTGTACCTTTAAGACCTGCATTACACTCACATCAGCTGTTTCATTGATATACTCCTTGTATTTACTAACTGGGAAGTTTTTATTGAATGGAATGTGTGTTTCTGTTTAAAGGGTTACTTTGTAGCTGGTGATTTTAGATCTGAAAAGAGCTCAATGCTTGAAAGTGCTTTTCTATTTTATTTTGTTTATTAAACATTTTTTGTGCTTTTAAATTGGAGTTGGCCATATTAGTTAGACCATTCTTTTTCTTGGTTTAATGTTTCACAAAGGCAGGGGCAGTACCTCAATAATTGTTTACTGGTATACTGAGCACCTCTGACTTTAATGAAGGGGATCATAGGAAGCATTCAAAATACTGGAGAATTACACTTCTTGGCCTGCTTAGAGAAATGTATGTCAGGGAACTGGAGGTGACTCTATCTACCAGTCAAACCATGAATTCACAAAACACTTTGAAAGAATGTGTATTCTGTCCATACCTTAGAACAACACTTAGCTCTTTAGCCGTGTGCAACTGTTTGAGTTATTACTGCAGTGTGAAAAATGTATCATACAGTTGTACAGTTTTTTTTTAAAACATGGAAAAGGATTATAATAAAATGATCCAGAATGTGCTGTGGGACATACCATTGTTGCTTCTGACTGCCATGAAACATCTTTGTGATTGAAGTGAAAATTGTGTTCAGATTTCCAGTATCAAGTCAAACTCTTTCATAGTAGGAGAATAGCTCTGAAAAGGCAGTATTTTTTCAACACTGCTATACTAAGATATCAAGACTCGGGGAAGAGAGTATGTCCACCCTGAGCCCCTCTCCAGCTCTTTGAATGGTAATTGAATGAACAGCCATCTTATAAGAACAATGTGGCAAGCCTGACTTCCCTGAATGTTATTTTCTATAGGAAATTATTGCCTGTGTGGTTTCTAAGTGTGCACCTCCAGTGATATTCTTTTTTTTTTTTTGGGGGGGGGGGGTTACTTCATTCTTCACATTTTTGTGACTGTGGAGTTTTTATATAAAATTGGGAGTATAATGGGCTTGACCTCCAGAAGGGGGCCAGGGGAGCTTTCCTCTTACAAAAACTGCTTACATTTTTATGAGTCATAGTGATGACTCTGGCTGGGGTACACATATTTGGCATCTCTGTTGCTGGTAGATGATGTCTTTATGTGTACACAACTGATATTGCCCACTGACACAGACTCGGGTGTTCTATGCAGCCAGGGTGAAAATCAACAGTAATAAATATGAGACAGTGTTCTCCCAGCAGGGAGGGGAGGGTGGATAAAATACTTTCCTTGGTGAAAGGGTTCAAACATCACATCACTTGATCTTCATTAGACATGATAGCATGTACTATGGTAACAGATGAAACTGAACTGTAGATAAACCAACAATAGAATTCTTAAAGATCTCTTGGTTCACTGGTCCATCTATGCTTCCATCTTTATATTTACTTATCTACTTATTTATTTTTATTTTATTCATTTCTTTAATTCATAAGCCCATGGGTTAGAAGTGTTGCTTTTCAGGCAGCAATCCAGGAGCACTGCCTGGTTAGATGACTTTCTCAGAGTCACACAGTAAGCAAGTGAAGGTGGAAGGAATCAAACCTTGTATCCTTGACAGAAAGAAGTAACTTATTAACAGCTCAGAGACTTAATTCTCTGCACTAATAACCAACCTGGTAGTGGGCTATTTGTAGTAGTGAAATGTTCAACAATACATATAGCATAGACAGAAATGAGGTTTCTCCCTAGAGCCACTGGACTTGATAGTATGATAAGCTTGGTGTTCTGAAAAAGCATTGGAATAGATGTATGTCTCCTTTGCATTAACTGGAGGCAAATGAGATATTTCAGGCATTATTTTTCCTACAAGTAATCCCACAGGTTCATAGACTGGTACTAGGCTAACTGCCCTTGTGGGCCATTTTAAGCCTAAGCAATTACCCCCATGTGAAAATCAAACCCCGCATCTTGTGTCTGTAAGGTAAACATCTTAACCATTATTTCAACCTCCCACAAACAAAGGTAACACCTGAACAGGGACTTGATCCCTTGGGCCCCCAGATTAAAAGTCTGATGCTCTACTAACTGAGCTATCTAGCTGGCTTCCATAAGTGCTACTTTGGCCATGGCCTGTGAGAAAGAGGCCATGAGTTAGACCCTGGACACACTGTAAAGATTATATTGCATGTTGGTTTGAATTCTCTAAGAAATGCTGAAATCTTTAGAGAAAGTGGTTGTTTTGTCCTTCTTAGTCTGCCCGATCAGCATCACAAAAAGAAGGAAAGTGAGTGAATGCTAATGATTGAGGGTAGATGCATTATATTACAGAACATTATTTGTTGTGGTGCTCTGGTTTCAGTTACAGAAATATGAAGAAAGAAAATGCAATGCTGCCATGTATTAAATGGTTGCAGTGTGTACAGCAAGAGAGCACAGTGAAAGCAGCAGAAATAACATTCTGTAAATATATTATGTGCATTATTTTAGGCTAGCTGAGAATAGCCCCCCCCCCCCCAAAAAAAAATAATAAGTGCAAAAGCCCTGGGTGCATTAATCACTTTCCAAACAAACATTGTGTTTGGTGCCACTTCAAAAGTAAACAGATCATATACTATTATTTCTGTGTATATCTTGCCTTAAAAATCTATGTTATACTGTGTGAGAGCACATTTATTTAATGCATTCATCCATCCACCCACAACCCCCTTTTTCCCATTTTTTTTTTGCACATGACTTAATTATGCATTTGTTTGTTCATTTATTTATTTAGTTAGTTATCAGCGTAGAACACTGACCCAAATGGACCATTTTCATTTTCTTGCAAATCAACTGTAATTGTAGCATAAAAATATGGGTAGAGAAGAGAGGGAAATAAAAATGACCCATCAGTGAAGATGAAGATTAATATGGTAGTCAGAATAGGAGACTGGTAGTTACCTGTCCTGATGCCATGGAGCAGGCTAAAGATAATGTACATTTGTCAGGCAGATTGCAGCACTGTATGCTAGTTAGACTTTTCTCTAGCTTAGAGATCATAAGTGCAGTCACAAAATGCTGTGTTTCTGACAAATAATGATATATAGTTTCCAGGTACATTTGCTCAAGCCTCATCAACATTTCCGTGCCTAGGCTGTCTCAGATCTAAACTAGTAGAAGAATTATTTGTGAATAATGGTTAATGTAAAAACACCATCTCAAAAAAAAAAAAAAAGTTTCCAGGTTTGCTTGCTATTATATTTTAAGTCAAGGCAACAGGGAAAAAAATATATACAGATCCTTAAAGGGTGATGTAGTTAACATAAACTGATAAAAAAACTATTGATGAAAAACATTTGTAACCCAAACCACTACTTTATGTTTTTTTCAGAGATCTGACTATTTGTTCTCCCTTATTCTATGATTTTACTAGACTGTCAGAACTAAGTTTTTTTTTATCTTTTGTCTAATAATCCAAAAGGTCACACTTCTTCATACTTTGGTAGCTTATCATTGTTGTTACATTGCAATTATGCAAACGGAACGTTTAAATAAAAAGAAGCAATGAATTAATAAACTGTAACTGCATAACAAGAAAGAAATATTGAGATTAAAATGAACAATCCTCAGCAATTTGAGCAATGATTGTACACAGTGTGCTGTCTCGTTTGTATGAAATGATTCTTCATGCTTTGTTTGGCAATTTGATTTAGTAAGTAATAATGGCAAAGCCAGAGTCACGTTAAAGCTCACAAAATGATGGCATCAGATCCCTGAATACATCTGACTCAGAGACAGGAGACACATATATACCACTACTAATAATTATAACAATATAACTGTGTGTAACTTTATTCTTTAATTTTGTTTGTGTCCTAGAAAAGTCACATTAAATGGCTCATATTAGCTGCATCTCTAAATTTAATGTCACATTTAGCAGCACTGTTGTAATGTTCCAGGTTTATGAACGGCTTTAAAGTACAGAGTTGCAAAAAGGTCCAGGCTCATTATTATTTATAACAGTAATTTTGCTAGCAAAGTTTTCCATCTCCCTTTCTCTCTTTCTATACATACACACACACACACACACACACACACACACACGTGTGTGTGTGTGTGTGTGTGTGTGTGTGTGTGTGTGTGTGTGTGTGTGTGTGTGTGCATGTATGTATGTATAATACACGTTCTCTCTGAAATATCAGTTGCTTGCTTTTCTTGAACATGTAAAATAAATATTAAACATCCTATCCAAACAAAGTAAATAGATATCTACCAGCAAATGTGAAAAATACAAATTCATACAACGCAAATAAGTATCATAAGGGCAGCTGTTTCTTGTACCATTTTATAGATATTTTAATTGGTACCAGACAATTACATTTTGACCCTATGAAACCATTAATTTATTTTATTTTTATTTTATTGTCTGTTAAGCAGGTAAATAAACTAGATTTGACTCTCTTCAGTTATGACTCAGTCAGAAGACACTTAAAATAATACATTTTTTTTTCAGACAAGTAGTATTACATTACTAACACTTGCATGCATATGAATACATACATATAGGCAAAGCAGTAAACATTCAAATGTATGCACTTCAGATGTAATGAACATGAGCTATAATAGTATATTGGTTTAAGTGGTCATTGTACAGGTCAGATGGGAGTATCCATTATTCTTTTAACTTGGCACTTGCAGATACCAATCAGATGGTCCTTAGATTTTTTTCATATAAAAACAGATTTTGCTCATTTTTAAGTACAGACATGGTATTCAAGAAAGCAGCTATTTCAACTGTCCTCCTCTTCCACAGACCGCATTAATGCTTGCCCCTTTACGTTAAGGAATCCTGATCATCAGAGATCAGGGGATAATGATGTGTAAAAACTGAATGTTTCCGAGGAAAAAGGTGGTTCATTTTGTAGATGTAGAAGTTTAAATGTGACTGTATGCAAAAGCAAGTACTTTTATCAGTCATAGGAATCAGTATTGTCCAATTTACTAATAAGGAGCCATTAGGTTTTTAGTAGCTTTTGGCGGCTGCAGATTTAGTAAGATTAAGAACACGTTTGTTATAAAACAGTAAGATTCAAACAAGGATGAAGTCTTATTGTGGAACTTTCTAAGCAATATCAGAAGTTCTGACTCTGATCTTCATTAAAATGATATGATCATCCATCTAATGTATAGTTTATTGTTTAGCAAAGGTAAGAAGTCAATGAAGAAACAGCCACAAAGAATAGGGCCTGCCAAATTGTTATAATCCCAACAAATAATCTGCCTCAATCCCATCTCCTACTCTTATGATGAAGATATGATCTTTCAGATACGTGACAAAGCAAATGCAGTAACCCAGCCAATGGGGATGCACAAGCCAGTGCATTTCTTTGTGCCGATCCCAAGCCCGGATAAATGGGGAGGGTTGCGTCAGAAAGGGCATCCGGCATAAAACTTGGCCAAATCATTCATGCGGACACCAGCAAATATTTACATACCGGATTGGTCGAGGCCCGGGTTAACAACGACCGCCACCAGTACTGTTAGCCAACAGGGTGCTGGAGGAAATTGGGCTACTATTGGCCAAAGGAAGAGAGGAGGGGGAAGGCATGGCCAAAGGCAGGAAGAGACGAGAAAGGCTAGGACTATGGTAGTGAGAGTCGGAACTCGGAATTTTGGCAGTATGACTGGTATAGGGAAGAGAGCTAGTCGATATGATGGACAGAAAAAAGGTTGGTATATCATGTGTGCAATAGACCAGATGGAAGGGGAGTATGGCTATGTGTATCGCAGGTGGGTTCAAATTGTTTTATCATGGCGTGGATGGTAGGAGAAATGGCGTAGGAGTTATCCTAAAGGAACAGTATGCTAAGAGTGTTTTGGAGGTGAAAAGAGTGTCGGACAGAGTGATGTTTATGAAGCTGGAAATTACTGGTGTAATAATGAATGTTGTTAGTACATAAGCTCCACAAGTTGGGTGTGCGATGGATGACAAAGAAAGAAAAAAATTAGAGTGAGTTGGATGAAGTGGTGATGACTGTACCAAAGGGTGAGAGAGTGGTGATTGGAGCAGATTTCAATGGGCATGTTGGTGAAGGGAACAGAGGGGATGAGGAAGTGATGGGTAGGTATGGTGTTAGACAAAGGAATGCAGAAGGTCAGATGGTAGTGTATTTTGTGAAAAGGCTGGACATGGCTGTAGTGAATACATATTTTAACAAGAGGGAGGAGCATAGGTTGACATACAAGAGTGGAGGAAGATGCACACAGGTGGATTATATCTTATGTAGGAAGGCCAGTTTGAAGGAGATTGGAGACTGTAAAGTGGTGACCTGGGAAAGTGTAGTTAGGCAGCATAGGATGGTGGTTTGTAAGATGACGTTGGTGATCAAGAAGAGGAGGAGGAGTGTGAGGGCAGCACCAAGGATCAAATGGTGGAAATTGAAAAAGGGTAATTGTGAGGTGAAGTTCAGGGAAGAGTTAAGACAGGCACTGGGTGGCAGTGAAGAGTTACCAAATAGCTGGGTAACTACAGCACAGCTAGTAAGGGAGACGGCTAGAAAGGTGCTTGGTATGACATCTGGACAGAGGAAGGAGGACAAGGAGACACGGTGGTGGAATGAGGAAGTACAGGAGAGTATACAGAGGAAGAGGTTGGCAAAGAAGAGGTGGGATTGTCAGAGAGATGAAGAAAATAGACAAGAGTATAAGGAGATGCGGTGCATGGCAAAGAGAGAGGTGGCAAAGGCTAAGGATAAGCCATATGAAGAGTTGTATGAAAGGTTGGATACTAAGGAGTGAGGAAAGGACCAGTACCAATTGGCTAGACAGAGGGGACCGAGCTAGGAAAGATGTGCAGCAGGTAAAGGTGATAAAGGATAATGAGGGAAACATACTTACAAGCGAGGGGAGTGTGTTGAGCAGATGGAAAGAGTATTTTGAGGAGTTGATGAATGAAGAGAATGAGAGGGAGAGAAGGTTGGATGATGTGGGGATAGTGAATCATGAAGTGCAATGGATTAGTAAGGAGGAAGTAAAGATAGCTATGAAGAGGATGAAGAATGGAAAGGCTGTTGGTCCAGATTATATACCTGTGGAAACACTGAGGTGCTTAGGTGAAATGGCAGTGGAATTTTTAACCAGATTGTTTAATGAAATTTTGGAAAGTGAGAGGATGCCTGAGGAATGGTGTGTTGGTACCGATTTTTAAGAATAAGGGTGATGTGCAGAGCTGTAGTAACTCCAGAGGGATTAAATTGATCAGCCACAGCATGAAGTTATGGGAAAGAGTAGTGGAAGCTACGTTAAGAAGGGACGTGATGATTAGTGATCAGCAGTATGGTTTCCTGCCGGGAAAGAACACTACAGATGCAATGTTTGCTCTGAGAGTGTTGATGAAAAAGTACAGAGAAGTTCAGAAGGAGTTGCATTGTGTTTTTGTAGACTTAAAGAAAGCATATGACAGGGTGCCTAGAGAGGAGCTGTGGTATTGTATGAGGAAGTCTTGAGTGTCAGATAAGTATGTAAGAGTGGTACAGGATATGTATGAGGGTAGTGTGACAGCGGTGAGATCTGCGGTGGGAGTGACAGATGCGTTTAAGGTGGAGGTGGGATTACATCAAGGATCAGCTCTGAGCCCTTTCTTATTTGCAATGGTGATGGACAGGTTGACAGACGAGATCAGACAGGAGTCCCTGTGGACTATGATGTTTGCAGATGACATTGTGATCTGTAGTGAAAGTAGGGAACAGGTGGAGGAGACCCTAGAGAGATGGAGATATGCTCTAGAGAGAAGAGGAATGAAGGTCAGCAGGACTAAGACATAATATATGTGTGTGAATGAGAGGGAGGATAGAGGAATGGTGAGGATGCAAGGAGTAGAGGTGGCGAAGGGGGATGAGTTTAAATACTTGGGATCAATAGTTCAGAGTAACGGTGAGTGTGGAAGAGAGGTGAAGAAGAGAGTATAGGCAGGATGGAGTGGGTGGAGAAGAGTGTCAGGAGTAATTTGTGACAGACAAGTACCAGTAAGAGTGAAAGGGAAAGTCTACAAGAGGGTAGTGAGACCAGCTGTGTTATATGGGTTGGAGACAGTGGCACTGACAAAAAGGCAGGAGTTAGAGCTGGATGTGGCAAAGTTAAAGATGTTAAGATTTGAACTGGGTGCGACGAGGGTAGACAGGATTAAGAATAAATATATTAGAGGGTCAGCCCAGGTTGGAAGGTTTGGAGGCAAAGCCAGAGAGGCAAGATTACATTACATTGTTTTGTGTTTCTATGTGTGTGTGTTTTGGTGGTGTAGGTTTTGAGGGACTATGTGATGAGTTTGGTGTGGTGCAAGTGTTTTCCTTCTCCTCTTGACTTGGACATGTGCTGAGGAGGGATGCTGAGTATATTGGGAAAAAGATGCTAAGGATGAAGCTACCAGATAACAGGAAAAGACGAAGGCCTAAGATAAAGTTTATGGATGTGGTGAGAGAGGACATGCAGGTGGGTGGTGTGACAGAGCCAGATGCAGAAGACAGGAAGAAATGGAAACAGATGATCCTCTGTGGTGACCCCTAATGGGAAAAGTCGAAAGAAGATGATGATAAAGCAAAACTCCAAAGTCAGATTTCAGAAGTAAACTAAAAACAAACCATGTCACAGCATGGGTATAACCAAATCGAAGGAAAACCCAAAAAAAAATATATATATATATATATATATATATATATATATATATATATATATACACTGAGAAAGATAAGTTTAAAATTTAAAATTTAATTAAAAACTTTCATCCAAAAATATCAGAATAAAGAGTCACTGGGAAAGCACACATGTAAATACTTTGTGTAGCAATCATATGATTACATGTAAAAATACAAACACATCATACATTTAAAGATACAGATGCAGATGGAGTGACATATCCACTATGTACTGTATGGTGTCTCTATCCACCCTGTAGCTGTTCATTTTGTATATTTCATGGAGGCCATGAAAGGTTGGGCATTCCCTGAAGACCCTATGCCTTTGGGGGCAATGTCTGGCAATATCAGCAATGACAGCTTTGATAAGACCCTCTCTCAGAGAGAGGTTTGCAATGGCTCTGGCATCCCCTAACATATTTTAAAGTTTCCCTGTGGTTGAATGTGAGCACGTAGCCAAATTCACTCTGGTGTCTTGGGCACAATATGTTTGTATATGTTTTGCATGTTTCTGAATCACTCTACCACATTTATTTCATTAGCATACAGCACAGGTCTGTATGAAGTTATTAGCATATGGCTGTGATAACCTTTATTTCCAAGCTGGTCATGATGTGTAACACTGCTTTCTGAACTGAACCCAACCTGCTCATATCTGTTCAACATGCAAACAAGACTACACTGATGCACAGGCATTCATGCAGCCAGGCGATTTTTTATTTTTCATATTATATTATTCTTAATTTTTCATTTTTTATGCTATGGATTATGTATTTGGGAAGAATACACTTTTTGTCTGGGATTTTGTCAATTTAAATTGAATTGATTTTTTTTCTGGTCATGTGATGAAATTTAATGTTATTTAATAGAGCACTACTCATCTATTACGTAGTACTGAGGAATCATAAGTGAAACCAGTTTATTCTATTTTTGCCACCAATATAAAATAAAAGCAAATGTTGTCCTAGACTCTGGTGCTGGTTTCTTCTGTTCCTGTCTTTTAATTTCTCCAAATTTTGGGGTTTCTAATACCATAACAGGAATAGACTCCATTCCTAAGTCAAGGTACAATTACATTTCATAAAATTAGTACTGTTTCACTCTTTGATGTTAGCCAGAAGTGCTCTTCACAGCACCCATAATGTGCCCAGTAATGACTCATTCTGCAATTCGTACGGAGTTACATGTATTGGTAGTATATTTAAATAGGATTGTATTTGGTCCATGTGGTGTCTCCTTAGGATAGTTATGCTCTGAGCAGAGTTTGTGATATATATACATATATACATATATATATATATATATATATATATATATATATATATATAGGTTCTACTTGAGATTACCGAAATCTCAGTAGACCGACATTCACAACACCGAGCCGAAAACCACAAAGTTTTACATTAGTGAAACTTCACATTACCGACTTCTGAATGCCCAACACTCCAAGCTGATACATGCCAAAAATGGTATTGTATTCGATGAGTTGCCTAATGACAGCAAGCTTTTGTTTTAATGTTTTTGCAGGGGGGCTATGCCCCCAAACACCCTACTACTTAAAGATACCAACTCCGAGATCCCACTACAATGTCCACATGAGCGGATCTCCTGTACAGCTCAGCTTGGAGTGTCAGGCATTCAGATGTTGTCCTAGACTCTGGTGATGGTTTCTTCTGTTCCTGTCTTTTAATTTCTCCAAATTTTTGGGTTTCTAATACCATAACAGGAATGGACTCCATTCCTAAGTCAAGGTACAATTACATTTCATAAAATTAGTACTGTTTCACTCTTTGATGTCAGCCAGAAGTGCTCTTCACAGCACCCATAATGTGTCCAGTAATGACTCCTTCTGCAATTCGTATGGAGTCACATGTATTGGTAGTGTATTTAAATAGGATTGTATTTGGTCCATGTGATGTCTCCTTAGGATAGTTATGCTCTGAGCAGAGTTTGTGATATATATATATATATATATATATATATATATATCGGTTCTACTTCAGATTACTGAAATCTCAGTAGACCGACATTCACAACACCGAGCCAAAAACCACAAAGTTTTACATTAGTGAAACTTCACATTACCGACTTCCGAATGCCCAACACTCCAAGCTGATACATGTCAAAAACAGTATTGTATTCGGTGAGTTGCCTAATGACAGCAGCCTTTTGTTTTAATGTTTTTGCAGGGGGGCTATGCCCCCAAACACCCTACTACTTAAAGATACCAACTCCGAGATCCCACTACAATGACCACATGAGTGGATCTCCTGTACAGCTCAGCTTGGAGTGTCAGGCATTCGGAGGTTGGTAATATGAAGTTTGACTGATGTGAAACTTTGTGGTTTTCAGCTCGTTGTTATGAATGTCGGTCTACTGAGATTTCGGTACAACAGACCATATACACACACATATATATATATATATATATATATATATATATATATATATATATAAAACTGATGCTTGCATTTTGAAAAAAAAAGAAATGCCAAAACCACAAAAAATTGTAAAAGCAAATCAGATTTCTTTTGTGATCCATGATCCAAAGCCCTGTATATGTGTTCAGACCTAATTTGTCTGGATATTGTTAGTGCTACAGAAAGGATTTTCTAAGATGAGGTGAAAAGTTATAGTTAAGGGTAGTGGCAGGGTAGGGGTTATTAAGGTACCCATCCTTACTAATGCATAATGTCCCTAACTCTAACTCCACCTCTGCACTTAGCCTCATGTCTACACCTTACCTTAGAAAAACCTTTTCCATAACACTAACATACACAAAACACTCATATATGCACCACATACAGAGCTGCATACACACACACAAAACTCCTGTCCCCTAATCTAGCCCTTACTCTAACCCTAACCCACAATGATTTGCACACACATCCCCACCTCCTAATTATAAAATGTCATTATATCTTCAGTACTAACTTCTCAAACATACATTCACCTTCCACTTTCACATAAACCACAAACAGACATATATACAAATCTAAATCCAGGTCTACTATAAGAATGTCGAATGCAATAAGGTCTAATGGTCATTTGGTTGAAATATCATGTCAAAAAATCAAAACGAAAGTAAAAAATGTCGAAAATCATTTAATTGACAAAACAATTAGCCCATCTCTACTATTGCCTGACTGTGCCCCCCCGCACCTCCCCCTACCTATATGTACCCACTCCAAGATTCCACTAGAGTAGGGAAATGGGCAATTCGACATTATGAGTTTTGACTAAAACAGTTTCAACTTTTTAATTCCTGCAGATAGTGATTTCAGTCAATTCATGTTCGATCATTTAGAGTTAGACATTTTCATAGTAAACCCTAAATCCATCCCCTTCCATACCCCTTTTTCAAAGCCTAACAAGAAAATACTTATACACACAATCCCACACCCTAATAATAACATTTTCGGGATATCCAAAACTGTCAGCATTAAAATTCAAACAAACATTTACCTTCTACTGCACAACATCCATCTTTTCAGACTGACTGTACTCAATGAAAATTACATTATAGAAAATTTCCACACACCACACTCAAACAGACACATACTCATAATTATGATTTCTAATTTGCTAGCATTTCCTTTTGACTTGCATTCATTGAACAAAATATTAGAGATCCATACACACACACACACACACACACACACACATACACATTAACACACACACACACACACACACACACACACACACACACACACACACACACACACACACACATCTTCCACAAATTCACAAAAGGAGAATAAACTGAGGACAATGCAGCACGTACCTTCTCACTTTTCCCAAAGTCCAGCTGCCATGATAGATCTGTCAGATCCAGCATACTGAGTATTAACCAACTAGCCAACAACAAATGTTATGGCTGTCAATAACCCTGAATGGGACATCCACATCCACAGTGACAGTGGACTTCTAATGGATAAGGATAGCTTGTTGGAACTAGCATCTATGGCTGCAATCTACCTCTGAGTAACTGTGTGGACATGTCAATGTACCTAGTATACTGTTCTGTATTACACTGGTTAGATGTTAATGTGCAACAGGTTTGTATTGTCTGTACTTGGCTTTAAAGTTTATATAGCTGCATCAATTTTTTTTTATATTTTGTAAAGTGACTTATATTGCCAGTGATGAGGGGTCAAGCGACTTGAGCAATTAGTGCAACTGAATCAGGTGTCTCTGCTTTTACAAATACGTTTATTCATCAGGAAATACCAGTTATCAGATATATAAAAGGTTAAGTCTATGTATAGATTGACAAGTATATGAAAATGGGTTTTAAATCATATAAAGTTGAAGAGAGTCTTATGCTAAGAAAAAGTGGCTAATGTGAGTATGGTGCCATAGAAACTCTTTTTGTTTTTGCTTTTTTTTGTTTGTTTTTTTCTAAACACTACCATTTAACAGAAAAATCAGTAATTTTTCAAAGATATATTGAAACAACTGTCTCATCAATTACTGAACCCTCAAATGAGCAAGCACTAAAAGAGCAATCTTTTTAAAGCGAAGTAAAAAAGATCAAAGCGAAAGCAGTACCACACACCCTCTACTAACTATGTATACCAACACCAAGATCACACTAAGAGGAGAAAGGACAAATTTGCAGACACATTAATACTGCAGTCTTGCACACAAAGCAGCTGGCATGAGGAAAAACAAGGAAAAAAGAGTGTTCTCTCTTACAGACTGCAAACAGTGAAACACAGAGCAAAACATATTGATGTATTTATTAAAAAGTTTAAGACTTCATGTAAAGCTGTAGAGTAATACTATCAGGTAGAAGAGAGAATCACAAGTACACATGCTACAGAAGAAAATATGTTTAAGGTTTTAAATGACACCACAGAAGAAATTAATACAATCCTAGAAGCAGTAATTAGAATTTGAATGGATGGTGGTCCTTCAATGACAGGGGTTAAAAAGATTTTATTGCCTTGAGGAAAAAAAAAATGAAAAAAAAATATATAAATCACATATTGTTTTCTACGCCAAGAAGTGTTGGTTACATAAACTATTGATGAAATGATGAAATCTTAATTATACTTTTTGACAAGACTTTGCAGATGGTAATCTTTGTTAAAAGCAGGCCTCGAGTCATGCATATTTGCACATATATGTAATAAAAAGGGGTACATTAGATATTAAGGACATGAATGTTGTTTTCCTTATAACCTCAAGCAAGCAATGTTGGATTTATTTCAGCAAAATAAGTACAACTGAGTTAATATGTCTACTAAAAAATGAACTATGGTGCAGAAAATTAGCTTTTCTGTTTGATACACTAGAAAGTATTTAAGAAAATAAATTACAATATGCAATGAAGCGGTGACAGCTTTTTTGTATATAACAGGCAAAATTTCAGTGCTGAAAGAAAAATTTGAAATTTTGACTGTCACTGTCAAAATGAACAATTACAGATTGTTCCCAATAAATGTGTAACTGCTGTTTAAAGAAAGATATAGAAGATCTAAACATAAATTAAATTTGTAAGGCTCATCCAAATCACTAAATGTATAAAATACTTTTATTAGAACATGCATTTGTAAATGTGAGGGTGTGTTTTTTATTCCTCTTCTAAAAATGTGCAAAACTAAGATAGCAGTGATTTACCTTCCACTTTGAATGTTGGCAACCTGAAGGTAAACCACTCTACATTGAAAGTGGAAAAATCAGCTTCTTAGTATGCATGCCAAGGTTGCTTCTTGGAGCATGCAAATATTACTCCAAAAAACCATAAACAACATCCCTCCCATGTGGGGGACTGTACTGCCCACACTCCCTGTAAATTATATATAGTAACTCAAAGATTGCACAATCCCTGGGAAAGGGAATATTCCCCTACCCAGAGACTGTTGATCTCGCACACTTGTCGACTATCTATATAGTCAAGCAAATGGAGTTGATTAAACAGATGTCAACCAAAGTACTGTCAACAAAGCCCAATGACCTGCTGGTATTAAAAGAAAATTGTTTTATAAGATAATCTGAAATAGTTAGATGAAGTAAATGGAGTACCAAATATAGCTTCTAAAGGCTGACAATCATTGTGACATGATGGACTGTATATTGAAGTTTTTTTTTACTAAACTTTCATGAATGTTGGTAATTCCTTTTATGTTACTTGTGGTACAGGCATGATAAAACAAATTGCTTTTTCTTCTGTAGTGTGGCTGGGGAAAAAGGCCAGATATGTGGGTACAGAAGGGCACTTATAGACAGTCTGAAGTATAAAACTGAAGGAGAAAAAAAATGCATATTATATGTAGTAACGACAGTTTAAGATAGATAAGATAAAGCTTTGCTTTAGTAGGGAGTAATATTTCAGTACAGAAGGATGTTAGTTTGTTTATTTCTAGTCTGTTTTGCTGTTTGTTTTGCATTTTTCTGAATAACCATTTGTTGAAGAGACTAGTGAAACATTTTGTAAGCATGGGATTTTGCAAACTGTACAGTAATAAAAGCAAATTTGGGTGTGTTTTTAAATTACAGCAGATATATAATCATTAAATACTTTGTAAATGCCATTTTCTTGATAGCAGAAATAATATGTACAAATGTTATCTGGTAGAGCATATAAAATAAGATTAGCAAGAATGGAACAAGAACGTAGAATGAAACGTGAAGTAAGAAAACAGGCTAACATTCATGGTAATAAGGTGCCAAATCAGGCAGAACAAATAAGTAATGATTAGGGAGGAGGAGCAATACATTTGGACATAACCAGCTTAGTTGTGGCATGATAGATAACGACAGAAACAGTCTTTAAAACTACAGTGAAGCCAACCAAAAGCTACATAATACATACTTAAACTAATGTAATTAACTTTCTAACCTATCATCTAATTCTAGTATAATCCTAACAACAATAATAAAAATCACCTGACTGACAAACACCCATAATATGAAAACTCAAAAGCAGTATTTGAAACATAAATTGACCATCGCATCTGCACTGACATTGCGTTCCATTCAAGTACTGCTATGAGTCAAACCACTTTAAAAATTATTCACAAAATCTTCCTTGTTCATAAAAAAAATCAATGTCCTAATACAACTTTCTTGGCTTATGTAATCATAATATCCTTGTACAATTCTCACTGATGATCAAACTATTTAATGTATAGTGAAAAATATGAAACTTCTTATGCAGTCAGCGAATCAAGGATCTAATACAGTGACGTGATATCAACTAGGCAGTATCAGGTTAAAATCAAACATATTTAAAGTGCAATGCGATACAAACATTCCATTGACGCGGTTATTCACTAAATTCACTTAAGATAATGCACAAAGTAGATAACGGTGAAGACCAAAACACTGTTTACATATAGTTTCCTCTACAATTGAGGATCTAAATTATAGGATATTAAAACAAATCAAAGTATATCTTAAAACTAGAAAGTACAAAGTAAGACACCAGCTTATAAGTTAATGCACTAAAATTAAGATATATTTTACAAAAATGAAAGTAGATGAAACACAATTGCTCTAAACCTTCTCAAAACGGAAGGGACAGCTATAAGAATAAAAAGCAAAAATAGAACATCACCCACACATGCAGACATAATGGTCATGATAGATACCTATACCTAAAATACAATGTATTTCAAGGATTCAGTAGACACTCCTCCAGATTCAATCAAGTCCATGTCAGCTCTGTGTAGAGCCTACATGGAACATATTGATGTACACGTCCACGCTCTCCCCTTGGCAGTGCGCCATGCATATTAATTCTGGTGCACACCTAAAGGAGGTCAGAACAACATGGATATTGAATCCGTGTAAGACCAATGGCACACCCACAAACCATTCAGCCTGTTACTTTTGACTGAAAGGTCTACAAGACATTTTTTGCACTAAGTTAGATTTATTTAATTTTTTTTATTTTACCTTTATGTGCTTGTTTGCACCATGTGCAGCGTTATTTAGCTATGCTTAGCTCTGTGAAACCATACATCAGACATGCACCAGACGTGTAAAAATAGAAACCAGATGTTCTCAATTTGTATTTTTAATTTTTATGTACTTGTTTCCTCCATGTGCCATGTTAGTTAGCTATGCTTAGCGCAGTACACTTTATGTATTAGACATATGCTAGATAGCTAAAAATAGAAACTGGATTCATTTAATTGTTGAAGTTCTGTGGTGTTTAGCATGGTGTAAACCCATGCAGCAAAGCTGCTCTACACTTACAAGCACCTTTGCAGTATATCTGAAGATATACGACTTCCCTTCACTATCCCAGTGGCTAGATAGGTTGAGTCATGACCTACAGTATAGTAGGCCCAGGTTCAAGTCGTAGGCAGTAATATCTTTTACACAGAGTGCTGTGAAACTGTCAGGTGACTGAAACATTGGTTCACTTTAAATTCAATAATTGTTACATTTAGAAAATATGCACAATGCTAAGCATCGCTTAAAAAATGGTAATGGTCTATCCCTGTTTGCATGTTGCTAAGCTTTGCTTAAACATGGGTTGTGCGAGTTTGCGTGATACTAAGCCATACAGAGCATTTTTGAAAGTTACAGTATGAAGCGCAATGGCAGGAATGAAGCCTATTTGTTAGGCAATAGGGAGGAATTTCACATTATTACTTGGAGCCTGATCTTCAGTGTGGATATGGCTGCTGTTGTGGGGGAAGGTGTGTGTTTTAAGACACAGTGGTGGAGTATGCAGGAGTCCAAGGTTTTCATTCGAGTCCTGATAGACCACTATGGACTCCAGCTGCTGCAGGGCAACTATCAGGGATCAGAATGTAAGTCTGAGGCCTGGGATAGTTTGGCCAGGTACTTGACCACTGCAATTGGTATCCCCCACACTGGTGAGCAGTGTTGTCACTATTGTGATAGGTTCATAGGTGTGTACTAAGGTAACAACCCTCGAGCCTCTATAAGCCTAGCACAAGAAGATTCCCTGGCATCATGCCACCCAAAGATAGTTCCCAGTTCCCCTGTCAAGCAAAGCCACTGAAATAATCCCTGGGGTGAACTTCCTATTGCCTATCTACTCGTCAAGATTTCTCTTAAAGAGGGCCAGTGAAGTGCTCTGCTTGACATGAACGGGAAGTTTGCTCCAAAGTATGGGAAGTCTCTGGGTTAGGACCCTGTCCCTCCAGCATGTTCTGTTTATTGTGGTAATGAGGTTTAGGTCCCTGGAGCATGTGGCACCAGAGGGATTGGGATTTCTTTAGTTGTAGCATATCTAGCAGCTCTGAGTCAGACATGGCATTGTAGGTCAAGCAGAGATCGCCTCTAAGTAGGTGATAAGATACAGAGTAGTTTTTGGAGTCTGTCCATACAGGGCATGTGTCTAAGGCCAAAGATCCCCTTAGTGAGGTATTTTTGTGGCCTTTATAGTTGTTGTGACTAGTGAGGCACATACCAAATGGGGCGTTGTATTCTACAATACGCCTAATGAGGGACGAGTAGAGAGGGATTATGACCTCTTTCTCCCTGGATGAGAAACCTTTTGTAATGAGATGTGCCACATAGAAGGACTTTCTGACTACAGTGGCAGTGTGGTTATCAAAGGAGAGGTTGCTGTCAACCTGTGTCCCCAGGTCTCTTACACCTTCAGTGTTTACTGGACTACTGCCTATGTGGTAGTTCAGGGGCACTGAATTTTTCCCAAAAGGAATGACAATGCACTATTTGGCATTAGCTTAAGGCCATGGTTCTGGCACCAGTCACTGGTGTCAGTGAGGCCTTTTTGTAGAATGTCTACCTCAGTTGGAGAATCAGTAATGGCTCCCAGTTTGCAATCATCTGCGAACATGGTCAGCCGCAGTCCCTTTGTGTTGGCTTGAACTTCACAGAAGTAGATGCCAAACAGCAGAAGACCTAGGATTGATCCCTGTGGGACACCACTTGTAACTGGTTGGTTGTCATATTTGGAGTCCACTACTTACACAGTGTGTGTTCTATCAGTGAGCCGTTTGGCAACCCATCTTATGACATAGGGGTTTATGCCTAGTTTAGTGAGTCTATCTATGATTTCTGAGTGAGGGATGGTGTCAAAGGCCTTGGCATGATCTAGGTAGGCAGTGTGAACTACCTTGCCCTCTTCCACAGCTCTAGTGACAGACTCGAATAAGTCTGTCAGGCTGAGGAGGCATAATCTACCATTCACAAACCCAAACTGGGTGGGGTCCAGAGTTTGGAGATTCCCTATGTCCATATTTATAAGGTCCATGATGATGCATTCTATAGCCTTACATATCAGACTCGTCAGAATAATGGGACGATAGTTCCCAGGGTCTGTAGTCGCTCCCCCTTTGTGGAGTGGGATGACCGTAGCAGTGCGCCATTCAGTAGGAACAAAGCCTGAAATGAGGCTGTAATTGAACATGGTACTCAGGTGTGGTGCCAGTTCACTTTGTAATTCATGTAGAACATAGCTAGGGATTTTATCAGATGCCTTGGAAGCTGTATTCTTGGCTTTGGACAGTGCAGTTTTTACATATGTAGCTGTGATAATAGGGACTTGGCATTCCTCAGGTATTGTGATAGGCCCTTTAGGGGGTGAAAGGGGGGTAAAGCTCGCACTGAACCTGTCGGACAATATGTTGGCAATATCAGTTGGTTCTGTATATGTACTGCCATTGTGCTGTAACTCAGAGCAGATCTGGCTCTTGCCATGTAGATTCTTGACATAACTATAGAATGCCTTGTGGTTGTCTTTAGAATCTGCAGCAATTTTGTTTTTCTAACTAGCTTTAGAGGATTTAATGATGGATCTCAGTGTTTTGCTGAGGCTAACAATGGAGTTTTTCCAGTCTTGGGAATTCACCCTTTTCTGCAACAGTTTTTTCCTTCTGTTGTAGAGTTTGTTTATGGTGGGGGAGCACCAGGCTGGCTCCTTTTTTATTGGAGGACAGCGTTTTGGTTCTGTTTGGTATGGCCCGTTCCATGCACATGTGTATGTGCTCATACAGTGCATTGGTGTATGATTCAGCAGTCATGCACCTATTTTCTATTGTCTGAAATATGCTGTAGATTGCAGTCAATAAATGAATAAGGTAAACATGCAAGTTAACAGAAGTCCTAGACAGCTATCCATATGCATAAATGCAAGATATGAAACAACATGAATCAATAAAGTGTAAAAGACACAGTGCTCTGATCATTTTTTTTATTCAAATAAAATGTTCAGTATTCCTGTAGTCACTGCTTGGGGTTATAATCACACACCAGCCAACTGAGAAACTGTACAGTTTTCAATACTGTGTCAGCATTTCATAAATAAAACACAAACATGCTTGCGTGTGAAATGCACACCCACAAACCTGTGCCATGATTGTCCAGCTGTCAAGTGTAATCAGTGTACACAAACATACCTCTCAACTGACAATTTTTGCAGAATGTACTGAATATTGCCCCATATGTCTGGTCTGTTTGGTAGATGATCTTGTTTTACTGCCCAGTCTATGCCACATTGCTGAGGATCAATGTCAGAAAAAAAATCAGTCCTCTGAACTGCAGATATATTACATCACTCAAAATGCAATTTAATGGCAAATCTGTTATCAGTACACCCTGCTACTATTGTAAGAGCACACTATGTAAGAATGTTCCCTGTTGTGTGCACCACCATTATGTATGGCTTGGCCCATAATGTCCTGTGCTGTGCTAACAGGTTGAGAGGTATGTACTGGGAACATCATGCATACATACAATATAAGCAAAACTGAATGATTGCTAGATGCAGTATGATACTGGCCAAGGCTCTTGCCACCCCTATAGTGCCTTTTTTAGGCGGTATTCCAAAGACCAAATTACCACTGTAACAGCTACAAACAAATGTAATTTGAGGGTCATGCTGCTCAACGCTAAAAGTCTAAATCTCAAAATGCACTCGCTCAAAGCACTCCTTAAAATGAGGAACATTGACATTTGTGCTGTAACAGAGACCTGGTTCAAGGCAGCAGAAAGCACCCCTGCACTACCAGGCTATAACTCATTCCACATCTGTCAGCCTCAGAACTTGGACCAAAGCTCCAAAGGTGGTGGTGTTTCCATATTCATAAAGGATGCGCACACCTCCAGACTGGTAGCCCGACATAATGCATCAGAGATACTTCAAGTGCAGCTAAGACTGGGTAGGACAGCAATTCAGGTCATAGCCTGTTACAGGTCCCCAAGCCACAAAAGTGATGCCTGGAGTGAATTTCCTATTTCCCATCCAATCATCAAGATTTTTCTTGAAGAGAGCTAATGAGGAGCTCTGTTTGACATAGATAGGTAGTCTGTTCCAGAGTATGGGAAGTCTCTGGGACAGGAATCTATCCCTCCAGCATGTTCTGTTTATTGTGGTGACAAGGTTTAGGTCCCTAGAGCGTGTAGCTTGGAGTGATTGGGATTTCTTTAAGTGGAGCATGTCCAACAGCTCTGGGTTTGACATAACTTTGTACGTTAGGCAGAGATCGCCTCTGAGAAGGTGATATATGACGGAGTAAAGCTGGAGTTTTTTGAGACGGTCTATGTAGGGCATCTGTTTGAGGCCAGTAATCGTCTTTGTGAGGTATTTCTGTGGCCTTTCCAGGTATTGTAGATGTTTTGTGAGGTACATACCAAAAGGGGCATTGTACTCTATAATAGGTCTAATGAGTGATGAGTAGAGGGGAACCTCTTTTTTTCTGGATGAGAAACCTTTTGTGATGAGACGAGCCACGTAGATGGATTTCCTGACCACTGTGGTGATGTGATTATCAAAGGAGAGACTACAGTCCACCTGTGTCCCAAGGTCTCTTATCACGCTTTCAGTGTTAAGTAGACTACCACTTATGTGGTAGTTCATGGGTACAGAGTTTTTACCAAAGGGGATGACAATACACGTTTTGGCATTGAGCTTCAGGCCATGGCTTTGACACCAGGCATCTGTCTCAGTGAGGCCCTTTTGTAATATGTCCACATCGTTAGGAGTTTTGATTATGGCTCCTAGTTTGCAGTCATCTGCAAACTTTGTTAGCCAAAGACCTTCTGTGTTAGCATGTACTTCAGAGAAGTAGATACCAAACAGGAGGGGACCCAGGACTGAACCCTGTGGTACTCCACTTGTCACTGGTCTGAAGTCGGATTTGGAGTCTGCTACTTTCACAGTGTGGGTTCTGTCCATGAGCCAGTTGGCAACCCATTTTGTGACATAGGGATTTATACCTAGTTTAGTGAGCTTATCTATAATTCCAGAGTGGGGAATGGTATTGAAAGCCTTGGCAAGATCTAGATAAGATGTGTGAACCACCTTACCCTCATCTATGGCTTTGGTGACTGCTTCAAAGAAGTCAATCAGGTTTAGGAGACATGGTCTGCCTTTTACAAACCCGAACTGCGTAGGATCCAGAGTTTGAAGATTACCAATGTCTTTGTTTATGAGTTCCATGATGATACATTCCATGGCCTTGCAGACCAGGCTCGTCAGGCTAATGGGGCGGTAGTTTTCAGGGGTCTGTCATGGCTCCCCCTTTGTGGAGTGGGATAATCGTCATGATGTGCCATTCACTGGGCACAAAGCCTGAGGTGAGGCTATGACTGAACATGGTACTTAGGTAGGGTGCCTGTTCATTCTGTAGTTCGTGTAGAGCGAAGCCTGGGATATTGTCAGGTCCCATGGATGCTGTGTTCTTGGCTTTGGAGAGTGTGTTTTTTACCTGTGCAGCCGTGATTACAGGAACTTTGCATTCTTCCGGTATAGAGATGGGCCCTCTAGGGGGTGAGAGGGGGGTAAAGTTGATCCAAGGCACTGGAATTTATGAATTCCAGAAAACGTTGAGCAAAAGAGTTGATACATGAGTAGTTTTCCCAGTTAATGGTGGGGTAGTTGAAATTGCCCATTATTAGAGTGTTGGGTTGTACTTGTACCCTAATACTTTCCAGTGTATAAAGAAATGAGGAGTGGGAATCCTGGGGCATGGTGGGGGGTCTGTAGCAAGCTACAATTTGGATTGCAGTTTTGCTCAGAGTTAGTTGCACTTGGATAATCTCGGATGCATTATGCTGTGCAACTAGCCTGGAGGTGTGGATATCCTAATGAATATGGACACGCTTCCAACTTTAGTGCTTCGTTCCGGGTTAGGTGATCGAAAGGTGTGGTATGAATTGTAGCCTGGTGATGCTGGGGTGCTCTCTGGAGCTTTGAACCAGGTCTCTGTCACTGCACAGATGTCGATGTTCTCCATTTTAAGGAGTGCCTCGAGTGAGTGCATTCCGAGGTTTAGACTTCTAGCATTGAGTAGCATTGCCCTCAGATTTTGCTTGCTTGTACCTGTTACAGTGGTGAATTTGTCATTTGAACCTTGCCTAAAAAAGGCACTATAGGGGTGGCAAGAGCCTTAGCCAGTATCCGGAATCCCAAGGGCGACAGGTGCAGGCTATCTCTGGCAAAGCATCGTGGTCTCTCTATCATGGTTTCCCAGGCAGACAAATACTGGATCCCCTTAGTATGACACCAGAAGCTTAGCCAATTGTTGAAGTCAATCATTTTGTCCTTGTACTGTGGTATCATTTTGGGTGATGGCAGGATGCTACTCAGGGCTAGGGTCATACCTGCCTTGGCTACAAGATCGGAGATCTCCTCCATGTCTCTTTTCATGTAGTCCAGGGAGGTACGTCTCAGGTCATTCACACCAACATGGACAATGACATTGTCATATTTGTACTTGTTGTGGAGTGACCTGAGTGCGTGTGTTATGTGGCAGCTGACAGTAACTTTCTCCTTGTTTAGCCTGGTGAGTGGAACATCAGTGTGCTTGACTATAGAGTCACCTATGACTAGAGTGTTGGGTATGTTGTTATGCCTTATGGGCTGTGGTTGAGTGGCACACTGAGTTTGTGGGCTATGTGTCATTTGGGTTGTGTTGGGGGTGGAGTTTACTTGCATTTCTGCTTTGGAGGTCCCTGATGTTTGGGCAGGTTTTTTTTGAGAGCCTCCGTGAATGTAGGTATGTGTTTTGTGTTTCTATGTGTGTGTGTTTTGGTGGTGTAGGTTTTGAGGGACTATGTGATGAGTGTGGTGTGGTGCAAGTGTTTACCTTCTCCTCTTGACTGTCTAGTCCAGTCTTGGGTGAAGAGAACGTTGCTTCCAGTTTGGCTATATAAGTGCATCTCTCACAGGTTGTAGTGTTGGGTGGTAGGAGGAGAAGTTTGCCTGTGTACATGAGGCAATTGCTGCATTGCCCCAAGATGTCCAGATTCATCAGGTAGACAGGATAAATCACCTTGAGCTGACCCTTAGACATGCCTGGATAGGTGCTTATTTATTAAGTGCTAAAAACTGCTTTCCTCTAGACAAGTCAGGAAAGTTGAGTGCTGTAGTAATTTGCAGCTTATTTAGTGCTTACAACGAGTTCTGAACAAGTGCTGAGCTCAAAGAAACATTTGAGTGCGGAAACTAGAAAACTGGCTAGTTCTAAGAAACAAAATTAAGCTAGAAGGCTTCCCTCCAACACAGAAAGGCTTAGGGGCTCAGAAGCCTACAAACAGTCTTGACCACTTACAGGAAAGGCGGGAAACAAGCTTAACATTTTTTTCTTTCCCAGATGCTCTCTTTGTACACAGTAGGAGTGCCTGAAATCAGAATATGATCTCACTGCAATCAGTTGAGTGAGCAAATGAGATGGGCCCAGAAGGAGTATCCAAAGGCAAATTTAAAAGAGTGGTGGGCAGTTTCAAAGCCACCAAGATTAACACCAAAACAAAACCAGGGAGGGTAGGTGGGGAACTAACTAACTGAAAAAACAGAGTCAAAACTTCCAGTTCAGTTAATATTCAATGCAACACAAATAAATCAATTAAAATGCTGTATTATTTGAAAAAAGTGCAGATAAAAGGTACTTAAATTCTCTTATACGTCCAGTTGAATACAGCTAGATCTTAGCCAGCCAAAGCTCAGGTTTTAAGCAGAAAATATTCCAAAATGTACCACTTAAATAGGCGGTAACAGAATATCAATGAATGAGACTACCCTCGACTGCATTTACTGTCTATGCAGGAATTCTAACAGGCAATAAAATCTAGCAAGCACTAACTCAAAAAAGAGAGACAAAACTTCCAGTTCAGTTAATATTCAATGCAATACAAGTAAATCAACTAAAATGCTGTATTATTTGAAAAAAGTGCAGATAAAAGGTACTTAAATTCTCTTATACGTCCAGTTGAATACAGCTAGATCTTAGCTGGCCAAAGCTCAGGTTTTAAGCTCCACATTCCTAAGCACTCTGGAGAATATTAGGGTCCAACCTAATACACTCATACTGGGCGACTTCAACTACCCCTCCATTAACTGGGAAAACTACTCATGTTCCAATACACTTGCCGAATTTTTTCCTGGAATTCATTAATTCCAATGCCCTGGACCAGCTTGTTCTTACCTCCACTAGAGGGAGCAACATCCTTGACCTGGTCATTAATAACATGGGCGACTGTTGCTCTACACCAATAGTCAACTCTTCCCTGGTTAGATCCAACCACAAACTAATCAACTTGGAAATCCCCCCCCCTCCCGCAAAGGTAACCGCCATGAAAAACGTCTCCAAAGCTAACTATGGGCTCCTAAGAACAGAGGTGGCTAACTTCACGGCACCCATGCAAACAGAGAATAGTTGCATGACTGCCAAATCATACACCAATACACTGTATGAACACGTACACAAATGCATGGATCTTGCCATACCCAATAGAACCAAGACGCTCTCCTGAAAATAAAGGAAGCCAATCTGGTGGTCCTCTGGCATGAACAAACTCTACAACAGAAGGAGGAAACTGATGTGGAATAAGGTGAAGTCCCAAGACTGGAAAAACTCCCTTATCAGCCTCAACAAAACATTGAGTTCCCTCATCAAATCATCTAAAGCTAGCTATGAAAACGGAATTGCAGCAGATAGTAAAGACAACCACAATGCGTTCTATAGTTATGTAAAGAACCTCCATGGCAATACCCAGATTTGCTCTGAGCTACTGCACAATGGTACCTCTTATACAGCCAACAGATATTGTCAATATACTGGCCAACAGATTCAGTACCAACTTTTTCCCTCTCTCCCCCCTCAAATGACCAATCACAATACCAGTAGATTGCCAGGCATCCAGTATTACTGCTACACAGGTTAAAACAGCACTGTCCAAGACCAAGAATACAGCTTCTATGTGACATGACAATATCCCTGGCTGTGTTCTACATGAACTACAGAGTGAACTGGCACCTCACCTGTGTGCCCTGTTCAATCACAGCCTCACCTCAGGCTTTGTCTTTACTGAATGGTGCACTGCTATAGTCATCCCTCTTCACAAAGGCCAACCCTGGGAACTATCACCCCATTAGCCTGACAAGTCTGATATGCAAAGCTATGGAATGCATCATCATGTACCTAATAAACAAGGATATAGGGAATCTCCAAACTCTGGATCCCACACAGTTTGGTTTTGTGAAGGGTAGATCATGCTTGCTCAACTTGGTCGACTTCTTTGAGTCAGTCACCAGAGGTGTGGATGAAGGCAAGGTGGCTCATACAGCCTACCTTGATCTGGCCAAGGCCATTGATGCCATTCCCCACTCAGGAATCCTAGAAAAACTCACTAACCTAGGCATCAACCCCTATATCACTAGGTGGATTGTAAACTGGCTCACACATAGAAACCACAGTGTGAAAGTAGCTGACTCCAAGTCAGACTGCCGACCAGTCACAAGTGGAGTCCCACAGGGATCGCTCCTGGGTCCTCTCCTGTTTGGTATTTACTTCTCAGAAGTCCAGTCCAACACAAAGGGACTCAGGCTGACAGAGTTCACAGAAAATTGTAAGTTGGGAGCCATTATTAACTCCCCAAGTGATGCTGGCATCCTACAGAAAGGCCTCACTGAGACCAATGACTAGCGTCAGAACCATGGCCTTAAGCTCAATGCCAAAAAATGTGTCATCATCCCTCTTGGGAAAAACCCATTTCCCATGAACGACCGCATTGATGGTAGTCCACTGAAAACAGAAGGCGTTATAAGAGATCTGAGAACACAGGTTGACACCAACCTCTCTTTTTGATCACCACACTGCCACTGTGATCAGAAAGTCCTTCTATGTGGCACATCTCATTACTAAGGGTTTTGCATCTAGGAAGAAAGAGGTCATTGTCTCCCTCTACTCTTCCCTCATTAGGCCAGTCATCGTGTACAATGCCCCATTCAGCATGTACCTCACTAGACACCTGCAACAAAGGCTGCAAAAGTACCTCACAAAGAGGATTCTAGGCCTTAAACACTTGTCCTATATGGACAGACTCAAAAAACTCCAGTTATTCTCTCTCTCATATCACCTACTTAGAGGCGATCTCTGCTTGACTTATAAACCATGTATGCACCACACGCTCCAAAGACCTCAACCTAATTACCACAATCAACAGAATGTGCTGGAGGGACAGGTTCATAACCAAGAGACTGCCCATGCTATGGAATAGACTTCCCATACATGTCAAACAGAGCACCTCACTGGCCCTCTTCAAGAGAAATCTTGACGAGTGAATAGGAAATAGAAAATTTACCCTGGGAATCACTCCAGTGGCTCTACTCAACAGAGGCGCTGGAAACTAAGGTCGGGTGGCACATTGCCAGGGTAATTCTATGGGCTACGCTTGTAAAGGCTCCAGGACCATTAGCCTAGTACACACCTATGAACTAGAGTGTGTGTGTAAGGAACAGGGTAGTATTTCAAATAATAAATGACATAGCAGTAAGTGGTCTCTCAAATGAAATCTAACATATCAAAAAGTATGTAGTTGTGGTATGTTTAGTTATATTATCTGTAAAGTTACTAATGTCCTTTTTTCTCTCACCCTAACCCTACTCTTATTTATTTAATCAATATATTTACTATTATCATTTGTTATTATCATATTCTTTATTACCTCTTATGTTGGCCTTATGTATAATTTAATAGTGCTTTGCCATTAAAAAAAACTTTCATTTACATTATTTATTGTTGTGTTCCTCATTAAATAATTTTCAGTTTGTTTCCATTACACATTATTGTTTTCTCTTATGTTATTAATTACATTTGTTTGGGTTATGTTTATTTTTCATTTATGTTTGTATTATACTTATCACAGCGTGACAAGGTAAGCTGATTCCCGGTGAATCACCTACCTTGGTTCCCCTGGTAGAGGCACTGGGGCCCAACATGTCTGGGCCACAGCCTGGTGACATCCCCTCTGCTGCCCCTGCAATACATGCTCCATCAGGAAGTTCC
Source organism: Protopterus annectens (assembly GCF_019279795.1). Classification (NCBI taxonomy): domain Eukaryota; kingdom Metazoa; phylum Chordata; order Ceratodontiformes; family Protopteridae; genus Protopterus; species Protopterus annectens. The sequence goes on from NC_056748.1 coordinate 219,675,953, forward strand.
ACCCCATAGGCTGGGAGTGGAGGTGGAGGGGGTGCATTTGTCACCCGTGAGCAAATGACAGGCATGGTCTGTAGGGTTTTGCATCAAAATTTTGGCACATGCCTATGCCAGATGGAGAGCCTGATGTCCATCCTGGTAGGGCAATCATTCCCCATGCACCGGGGTCAACCACTGCCTCCACAGGAAAAGTGAAGGTGGAGTGCTGACACTCCCATGGATGAAGACTTGAGTCACACTGCTACCGTGTCTTACATCCATGGGACCATGATCCCCCAACACCCTCTCCAACCAAGGTGTTCACCCCCCTCTTGTGCCCCTAACCAACCCTGTCTGCTGTCTTGTTTGTTTGCAAATGCTTCCTCATCTTCCCAACATACATTCCCCACACATGTCTATGTCCCTTCCCCAAAATTCCACTCTCTCCTTAAAAAAGGGCACCTGTCCCAAAAAAAAAAAAACTTTCATTCCATACATAGCTCTCTATTTCATACATGTGTTCACTGTACACACTTAATTTAGTCCAAATGGCTTGACCACGCGCTTAAGTTGTCGTCACCCCTCTCTCTGTGGGTGACAGTCCAAATTCAGCTAAAAATCTTTGCAAATGCACAGTTGTTGCTGTTGAAGAAATGGATAGCTATGGTTCTTTCCTACACCCTTCCTACACATTCCTACCTGCCTTTCACTATGGTGTTCTCCATGCTTGCACCCCACTTTACCACTGTCCTATCTCCCCAATTTTCTTTTCTTTAAAGAATTATTGTGTGATGCTGCTATATGTGCAGCATTGTTAAGCTATGCTAAATGGCAGTATATTACTACATGTATTTGAAAGTATACTAATCATGTTCAAAAAGTACACCTATGCCCTATTTTGGGCTCATTACCATTTCACTTGAACAACAATGCATCAAATCACCAAGCCACATAGCCAGTTAATTAGCACAGGTGTTTTAAGCATAACATAGCAATTGTTATTTTCTCATTAATAAGCATGTTTACACTAAGCTGCATATAGTGCCACATCATGCAGCAGTTTTGCTAAAAGATTAATGAAAAAATAGGAATTTAACTGGGACTCTGGTAGAGAAATACATCACTATAAAGTCATACACATTAGAATAAATGTAAGTGAGGTATCTAACAGCAGCTGCCTTTGCAATTATATCTACAACATGTAAACATACACCTGCTACATGAGTAATAAGAGTTTAACTGGGTCTCTGGTAGAGAAATACATCACTATAAAGCCATACACATACATGTAAGTGAGGTATGCAACAGCAGGTAAGTGTGCAATTATGTGGACAACATGTAAAAACACACCTGCTGTAGCAGTGAATCTGTAGCTCATTCGGTTAAATGCTTTGAAAACATTATTTTTGGTTCACATGGTCCTGGGTTCAAATACAGCTGTATCTAGTATTTAAAATAAATGTGTGTGTACATCACCATTATAAATTGTGATATGTATGACTGTCTCAACACCTATTTATCCACCAAAGCAGTACAGATGGAATATCTACTTCTAAATAATGAAAGTCAAAGGCCTACAGATAGGACCACCTTTCAATTATTTCTATTACAACTCTAGAAAATGCATAGAATGTCAGGTTATGCGTTAGCCTGAATCCCCAGAAGAATCTAAAGTATGTCATTCAAATTTACCCCAGTAATATCAGACTGCAGTCCACAATGATTTGCCAGTGATACTTCAGACAGCCACAGCTGTGCAAGTAACATACATACATGGAGGTTGTGCTAGAAGCAAGGGTTGCCAGCACACATGTTCCAGATGACTACCATGACATAACACATGACTTGGCAGTTGTCCACATGGTTGACATAATGGTTAATGTACCCCCTACCTTGTTCTAGGACACACCAAACAATGTTTCCTTTTACTCATTTAATGATATTTTTGGCTAACATACTTACCTTAAACACATACCTTAATATCCAGTGGGATGAGATGCCACAATCTGGTTCTCACTGTTTATCAAGGCTGCCACATATCCCACAGTTACTCTTAAGTGTTGTTGTCCTGCACAGTTTTCAGCCTCTCTATGTCTATTGCCAGCAGCATCAACATGAGCTTCAGTCTTTAGCTCACATCTGTATGTAAAAGGTAGCTTCTACAAACATTCTCTCTGTGCTGATGTATATCTTTACCCCACTAATTTCCACCCAAACATATGAGAAAGGGGATGGAATCTACATTGAGGCCTTATATCTTCTTGAGTTGTTGCATGGGATCGACTGATTATACTGCAAATCAGCTGTGTAGGCTGCATTTAGCATTTCTGAAGCACAGATTAGTTCAGAGGCAATCATCTGTCAAAGAGAACCATCATAAAAAGGCAAACATCTGGCTAGGGAAACCAGTGTGTATGAGAGTTGCTTCATATGTCTAACGCATTGACACATTACTTGTATAGCAGTATCTTTCAACAGAGGAGTATTGTACTCCATCTGGTATGTACACATTTTCTTTTCAACATGGTGCATTTGTTTGAATATACTTAGGAAGAGTAGGGATTACATCAGCAAGCTTTTGTTAGAACTATACTGATGACATGGCATTGATCTCCAGTCTTGTTACACATACAGAGGATGTAGAGCACAGTAAGGGTACAATGTTGTGTGATAACTAGGTGCACCAGTCTCCTGGCTACTTCCTTTGATAGCAGTTGTAATAGTAAACTGCTATTTTGTTGGCACTGTTTATACATACTATATGGGGGGGGGGTGATTTTCCCTGCTATGGGGCACACTACAATGGACTGCTGTGTTGGGTGTGTGATCATACATATTTGTCATGGTACAAACAGGAATAGGTCAATATTGCTACTATCCTAGTTGTGTCCACACCCTTTATATGATTGGCACACTGCTGAATATGAGATGTGTGATCAAGCGATGAATACTGATAGCCTTCCTTTATTGCTGTATCTCTACATACTGTGCTGTTATGTATGTGATCCTGACGTGTTCTCGTTTATTTGTATTTCAGGAAACATCATGCATGCACACCGCAGGGTACCATTTACTGAGGCAGAAAATTACCTTATCAGTGAGGCTTTGTGCCAACATTACCAGGTCCTGCTGTCCAGAGGGAGGGCAAATAGGCCAGTGCGTGCAGCTCTGTGGGATGAACTGGTGCATAACATCAATGCCTTGGGTTACCAGAATCGTACTTATGAGTAGGTGTGACACCATGCCACAGATCTGATAAATTCAGCATGGAGACATGCAGCTGATATGGCTAGGGATCATCAGGTCACTGGTGGTGGGCCTGTAGCAGAACATCTCTCAGCCACAGAAGAATTCCTGCCAAACCTTGTTACACAGGACAGCTCCCAGGCATCCATCAGCCAATATGTTGTGGATATGGGTGCCACCCTTTCCTCTCAATAGAAGTGCCAGGTATGCTTAGTATGATCAGCATTGGAATACTGTTGCTTTCAGCGTGTCAAGGTTTATATACTTTTACATGGTTGTCAGGTGTTTTATTGGGGGGGGAGGAAGTTAGCTGCAGTTTTAAGCTCATATCAAGATTGTGACCCACATACTTGTTAACATTACAGTTACTGTAAATGTGAGATATTTGGATGTATTACTCCTGTTATACTGTAATATGTGGTGCTGTTGTCATTACCTCTCCCTCAAACTTTTTCAGGACCTTCAGGAATTGGGAGAGGCAATGCTCCTGCTGCTGGTAAGCACAAAACTGTTATGTCAGATAAGTAGATATGGTTCAATGTATTTGCTAAAGTGTCATCCCATGCCTGCTGGCTGGATTGATGTACTGTCTGCATGACTGCCAACTGTACAGATATTCTCTGAATGTCCACAGTTTAGTCTCATACTCCTGCCTTGTAGGTGTGACCATAGTGATTGACTTGACAGTATTGTCAGGACATTACAGACTGCCATAATGGTCAACTGTGCAGATTTTTGCAGAATGTCAACAGTGTACATAATTTATATTTTGCTCATAATATTCTTGTTTAAGGAATAATTATTTCCAAATAATTACAGATTGGGGTTAGAAAATAATGTCCTCATTTCCTACTATGTGAGGTTGGGGGGTGTACAAGTCTGTAATAGTGGCAGCAGTGTATGCAGCTTAACATATATTGTACCATAGTACTGCAGAGCATAGCAGTGCAGGTATTAATGTATTGCTTTTACCTTTTTATCACAGGTGACCTGGGAGATTGGTCCATCTGTCCCCTTCACAACCTGATGTCAGTGTCTCTTCAGACTCTGATGATGGTGGCCAAATTGAGTCACAGCTGGGGGTTGCAGAGGCTAAATCAGACACAGAGGTTGACATCCCTTGTCCACCCTCATTATCACTGTACACAGCCAGTATGCCTATGCATACCCAGTGCCCTGAGGCCACAAATATTGGACAGTCAGAGGGTAGGGACATTGAACAGGAAAGTGTGGCTACTGTGTCTTCAGTGACTGTTGACACTGGCCATAGCCAAACAGCTGGCGAGGTTCCACACAGGCGGATTTATAGGGGTGTTCATAGGAGGCCTGCTTTCCCGCCACCACATGTCACAGGTGTCTCATCACGTGTCACTTGGCATATGTTTATGGCCATCATGGAGGCACTTATATTCAGAAAGGAACACCCAATGAACGCTCAGGGTTATGGATGTGGCACAGTCTGACATCTGTGACTGCCTCCACCGTGTTGCTGATACCCTGGCACAATTAATGGATACAGTGGAAAGAGATATGTCGCACACTATCTATCTTGAAACTCATGTTGTCTGTGATGGAATGTCTGAGTGGAGTTGAACGTTAGCCTCATGGGAATAGGTCAGCAACTACATCTGCTGAGAGTCAACTTGGCCATACACAATCACACTCCCATAGTGGCAGTACATCCAGTGCTTCAGAGAGGAGTGTACTGTCCACACCAAGATGTAGCAGGTCATGGGCTCGTGGTCCTTGGCATTGCCGTGGAGGACACATTATCAGCAGACATTAGTCACCCTCAGGTAGTAGCACAGCATTTGACCTTGGGCATGGAGGAGGCAGTGCAACTCCTAGCAAAGCCAGTTCTCATGTTTGGGGGCAGAGACAATGAACTGTCATCTCTACCATGAATGGCTCACAGCTGTCCAACATACAGACACACAGGGCTAGCACTGAGTTTGGTTGTGTTCATACAAACAGGCACACACCACTGTCACACTGATGGCACCTGCACACGCAACATTTCCATGGCCCATCTTGCCTGCTTTGCTTCCTAACTCACACATGTGCTTGCCAACATATTGGGTCAGCCTAGGCCTCCTGCACCCACACACAACACCCTGTGCAAGTGATGATACCTGTGCCGCATCACTATCATCTTTCTCATGGATGCAGGGAAATAAAGCTGTGTATCTGATGCACAGGGTGACTATCTACATTAGTATGACTCTCTGTTATCCATTGGTGCTTTTGACATTCTACTTGTAATGGTCATTTGCGGAGAATGTACCATGCCATTTAAACTGTGGATAGCATAATGATTTGACTATGTTACAATGGATGTTGTTGTAAGGGCTGTGGCATCACAAAATGATGCATCTCATGGAAATGTTTACGTTTCATTTTCAGGAATCTGTAATACACACCTATGGGTACAAATGTATAGTCAACCTATGATCGTCAGAGCACAAGATTTAATGACAGCACAGAAGACATCTGTCATCAGAAAGGTAATACTGTATAAGTTCATGGGTTCATAAATTCATAGGTGTTTACTAGGCTAATGAACATAAAGCTTCTTTAAGCCTAGCCATGCATCCCACATGCCTGAATAGGTATGATACCCTTGATAAATGTAAGCTGGGGTTTGGGAGATGAAACATTTACAAGCAGGGGCCTGGGAGATGAACCATTTACAGTTTCCCTGTGTCCATTAGAGACATAGGTTCCAAACCAGGGATGACTGCCCTGTTCCCCATCCAGTTGTCTAAGTTGCACTTAATTTGCATTAGGGCAGAACTCTGCTTCACATGGATGAACAGCCTGTTTCATATAGGGTGTAGTCTCTGGGATATGTACCTGACTCTTCAGCATGTCCTATTCATACCACAGGTAAGGTGTAGGTCTGTAGAGTGGGTAATTCTGGTGCTAATTGTTTTGTGGATATGCAGAAGGAACACAATGGGGTTTGACAATGCCCTGTAAGGCAGGTACACATCTCCCCATCAGAGCCTGTAGGACACAGAATACAAGGATTGGGCCCTGACGCAGTCTGCATATGACATTGTATGTACGCCCTATATTGGTTTAGTGAGGAACCTCTGTGGATGTTCCATTTGTAGGATATGCCTGGTTAGGTACATACCAAAGGTGGTATTGCACTCAATGATAGGTCTAATGAATGCCAAATACAGTGGGACAATGACTTCCTTGGACATACGTGCCATACCTTTGTTTATAATTTGTGAAACATAGAATGATTTCCCTAATATTGTAGACATGTCATAGTCAAAGACTAGATTACTATCTATATGTGTCCTAAGTCCCGGACTACTGGGTCACCTGTTAGAGTTGTGCTGTCAATATGATAGTTACTAGGGGTGGATGACTTCCCAAAGCATAGTATTGTGCATTTCTTGGCATTTAGTGTTAGCCCATGGCTCTGACACCAGTTGTATGCCTGTGTCATCCCTTCCTGGATAACATTTGTGTCAGTGTGGGATTCAATGACAACTCCTAATTTGCAATCATCTGCAAATTTAGTCAGCCAGAGATCACTGATATTAGCCTTGACTTAACAGTCTAAGGAATGAGTCATGAGGGAGTCCACATGTGACTGGCCTCTTTGTAGAGGTGGACTGCCCTATGCTAACTTCCTGGGACCTGTCTGTGAGCCACTTGGCTATCCACTGGCTAACATACTAGTTTGTACCTAACCTCTTGAGTTTGTCAACAATGCTTGATGGGGGTATAGTGTCACATACCTTGTCAGGCCATGGTATGCAGTGTGAACAATTTTTCCTTCATACATTGCTTTGGTTACCTTCTCAAATAAGTTCACCAGGTTGGGTAGGCATGATCTGCCCTTGATGAAACCAAACTGGGTTTGGTCCAGTGTCTGGAGGTGTGCTACATCTCTGTTGATCATTTCTATGATAATTATTTTCATGGCTTTACATATTAGACTTGTGAGACTTCTGTGTCTGTACTCTCCAAGGTTTGTAGATGGCCTACCTTTGTGTAGATGGATGAAAAAGCCTATTTCGTGGCTACAGTGAAACAGTAATTCCAGAGGCCCTGAAAGGTCATGTTTCATGCTATTTAGAAGCCATGCTGGGATACTGTCTGGGCCCATTGATGCAGTGTACTTGGTCTTAGAGAGAGTAATAGTAGGGGCACTTATATTTGATGGTATTTCCTGAGGGAAGGTTGAGGGGGCGATAGGGGTAAAATTTGTGCTCATTTTATCAGCCAAGAGGTTTGCTATAGCTTCTGCCTCATTAAAGGTGGCCCAATTTGCAATTAGATGTGTACACAATTGTGTATTGCCTTTGAGGTTGTGGACATAGCTGAAGTATGCTTTCTGTTTGCCCTTGGCCTGGGAGCCTAAACTTACCTCAAATCTGGCTTTGGTAGACTTCATTTGTCCTCTGATTTGTTTGTTATTTTCATAAGAGTGTTTTTATCCTGCTGTGTGTGCTGCACCTCCTAAGTTTTACCATGAGTTTCTTCCTTCTGTCAAACAAATTCTGTAATTCCACCAGTATGGTTTGATGTTGAGTTGGTTCGATACTTCTCATTGATGTGTATGACTGCCTCTATGCAGCTATTAACATACTTGTATAGGGTATCAGTGAACACTTCTGCACAGGCCGCAGTGTACTCAGTGTTTATAGGGGCTTGAGATTTGGCCAGTTTATCACTTAATAGCTGGAGGTTAGCCTTAGAGTAGTTCCTGAATATTCCATGTTTAGCAGGGGACCATGTTTTATTTTTACTTCAAAGGAGATCAATTTGTGTTTGGACCTTACCAGGGAAGACATTACAGTAGGAGGTGTGCATGACTCTCCCATATTGGTGAGGACCACATACAGTATGGCTGCACCTCTCGTTGGTGTATTGGCTATCTGGTCCAGGGAATGTGTGTTTACAAAATCCAGAAATCTCTGTGACTGTATGTTTGTTATCGTATAGGATTCCCAGTTAATAGTGGGATAATGAAAGTCACCCATGAATACGGTTTTGGGTTGGATGGTTACTGTTTCTAATAAGTTTACATACATGGTATGGGTTTCCTGGATCATAGAGGGGGTCCTATAGCTTGCATAAAAGTATTGCATGTTGCCCACTGTGATTTGAACCTGGAGCAGCTCAACTGCGCTGTCCTGTTTGGCCAGCCTTGAAGTATATTTATTTTTGATGTACATACAGACACCTCCACCTTTAAGTCATGTGTCAGTGACTGCACAGATGTCTTCTGAGAGCACAAATAAGTGTCTCCAAGTATAGTCTACTTAGGTATGTCACAGATCATGTACTCCCACATGGACTATGACTGAGCCATATCATAGGATCATAGGAAGTGATTAGGCTAATGGCCCTAGCGCCCTTATAAGCCTAGCCAAGTTCTACCCTTATTTCCACGATCAGCATCAATTGCCCTAGTCCAAGAGTGACACAGGTGAAACCCCCAGGGTGAATTTATGGTTATACACCCAATCGTCCAGATTGTGTTTGAAGAAGGCCAATGAGGTGCTGTGCTTGACATGAAGCAGGAGTCTGTTCCAAAGGTGTGGTAACCTCTGAGAGACAAATCTGTCCCTCCAGCAGGTTCTGTTAATGTCACATACCAGGTTAAGGTCTTTAGAGTGAGTAACCCGTGTACCATTTGACTTGTGGATACGCAGCATTTCCAGTAAAGCAGGGTCAAAGATTGCCTTATATGCAAGGCATAGACTGCCTCTGAGTAGTTTGTATGAAACAGAATAAAGTGACAGTGATTTCAGATGATCCACATAGGACAGATGCAGAAGATCATAAATTATCCTTGTGAGGAACCTTTGTCATCTCTCCAATTGCTGCAGGTGCTTGGAAATGTGCATACCAAAAGAGGCGTGCTATTCTATTATTGGCCTAACGAGGGGAGAGTACAATGAGGTTAAAACTTCTATTATTTTCTGGATCCAATGGCCTTACTTATGAGATGAGCAATACAGAATGCCCTAATTACCACTGTGAAGACATGGTGATCAAAGGTAAGGTTACTGTCAACCTGTGTGCCCAAGTCTCTCACCAGTGAGTGCATAATTAGGGTTTTGTTATTGATGTGGTAGTTAGCAGAAACATCACAAGTACTGAGAGGGATGATAATACATTTTTTTTGCATTGAGGTTAAGGCCATGATTTTGGCATCAATAATTTGTGTGTTTAAGACCCTCTTGTAAGATGTTGACATTGTTTGGAGATTCTTCAGCAAACTTTGTCAGCTACAGACCTTTAGTTTTAGCTTGTACTTTGGAGAGCTAGATTCCAAACAGTAGAGGTGCCAAGACAGATCCCTGTGGAACACCACTGGTTGCAGGTCTGCTGTTTCAGGTGAATTCCCCTATTTTGACTATATGAGTTCTATCAGTGGGCCATTAGCAACCTATCTAATGATATAAGGGTTGAAACCTATTTTTTTTTTCCAAGTCTTTTGGGTTTCTATTTACCATGATGGGAATGGATTTAATTCCTAAGTCAAAGTACAAATAAAGTATATGAAATTTTTATTGTTTCAATCTTTGAGGTCAGCCAGAAGTGCTCTTTGTAGCACCTGTAATGTGCCCAGTAATGACTCCTCCTGCAATTTGTATGGAGTTACATGTATTGGTAACATATCTAAATATGACTGTAGATTATTTCTATAAGACCAGTTGCTCTTGGAATTTTCTGGGTTTCTTTATTCCACATAGCTCTCATTTCTGCCTGCATATCCTGATATTTTATAACTTTGTCTGTCTCTGTACACAAGACACTGTAGTCACTGGCTGTAGTGATTTCAATGATCAATGCTACTTTTGTCTTCTTTTCATGGACCACTATATCTGGTTTTCTCACATGCATCTTTTGAACTGTTGGTAATGGGAGATCCCATGTGATGTATCCTTCATAATTTTCTATTATGTTTTGTGGCTCATGATTCCAGTGTTTTCAGCTACTTCAATACCATAATGTTTACACAATCCCCATTGCAACAGTCTTGCCACATTATATGCCTTTCAGCATAACATCCTTCTGCCATTAGTATGTCATAACCAGCAACAAGGTGTGTGACTGTTTCCAGTTCTGTTTTACAAAACTTACATTTGTCTGTTTCTCCCACATGTTAAATGGACTTTGTAACCCAAATGTATGTAGCCCACTTTTTGGGCCGCCAATATTAACCTTTCATCTTTTGGTTTGAATTGATCAACATGAGGTTCTTCCAGAAGCTTTCTATACTTGCAATTATATTTATACATTTTCCACAATTCTTTTTCCTTTTGTTAGCCAAGTTGGTGTCTGTTCAGGGTGTGCATATAAATAGTTCTTACCCATGGCTAAATCTTCGTGCAAAGATGTTAATACTTTTAACCAGAAGTTAGGAACTGTATCTGGACCTGGTGTTTTCCAATTAGAGGCTTTTCTTAACTATGTTTCAATCTCTCTGGCTGTTACTTCATCCCATTTCATATTCTGCACCTTTAAACTTCTTATTCTTTCTTTTACTTCTTCTGTCCATTTAGCATCTTTATGTTCCACAGGATCTTCATAAATACTTCTCCAAAATGTATCTATTTCTTCTTTTTGGGGTGGTCTTTCAATTCTTTTTACCTTGTTTCCCAATTCTCTACAAAACTTTTTAGGGTCATCAATAAATTGCTTATTTTGCAGTTTTCTTTTATATTTATCTGTTTTTATGCCTATGCTAATATTTCTATTTTATTATTTGCGATAGTGCGTAATAGATCCTGACCCATTATAATATTGCACACTGCTTTTATCATGTCTATCTTTCTGAGTATTTTTGTTGATCTGTTCCCTAGTCTATACTCCTCTAACAGTGACACTTCTTCTCTTAACTGCCTTATAGTTTTCTCTATTCTATACTTCCATGATGGTTTTTGATTTCTCCCCTTCTTTTCCCTTACTACCCTGTGTTCTTGTGGTAGAATTTCATCTGTTATTAATTTAGCTGCACAGTAATATACCCTGTTTCCTTCTGTTATATTGCATGGATCTGTTAGGGACAGTCCTAATTACTGTGTTCATTTGTTTTATCAAACTTCTGACTTTTGGGTTTTATTCACCTTCTTCAGTCTATTTCTTTCATTGATTTTAATATGTCTGTCTAAAGACATATGAAAAAATCAAGCAACTCTTCTCTTAGCTCATTTTCTTCTAAACTGAGAGCACATTTATTGTTCTCCATTTTCTGTGAGCATTCTATAGAAAGTTCTATAGCATCTTCCTGTGGCACATTCTCTTCAGTTTCATCTTGTGTCATCCATTGCTCTTTCATATGGGGACTCACTGGCCTATCAGTCCTCAACATTGACTGCTCCAGTGTTGCCACCGTTTCCTGTTCCTTCCCTTGCTATCCAGCTTCAAGTAAACATTTATACTGGTGTCCTGTGGAAGGCTCCAAAATATCTTTATATGGCAACTGACCAGTTGCTTCCTGTTCCACTGGTTTCTCCTTAATTTAGATGTCTATTGCACTATTCTGCTGTGGTGCTTTCTAAGTTAGATTTTCTACACTGAATCCCTCACTTCGCAGGTACTCTATAATCTCAGTTTCTATTTCTTTAACTTCTCCATTACTAATCTTCTTTTCTACTTTTCCTCTTTGTCTTCTTTTCTTATTTTTTTGTATTGTAAAGTTTTCTGTGTCCAGATTCCTTTGTCTAAATTTCTCTTCAAATAGCTTTGGTGCTGCTTGTTTTGTGTTGATTAGTTTTGCTTTCTCCTTTGCATAAATATTACACCATATTAAATCTCTTTTTCTTTCCCATGTCCACATTTCTTCTTCAGATGTCTCCTGATCTTCCTGTTTGAAGACTAATTCCATCATGCTGTGATGTAACTTATGTTAGCCCTTCCACACCAAATCCTTCACTTCACAGGCTCTCTATAACTTCAACTTCTATTTTTTTAACTTTTTATTTACTAATATTCTTTTCTACATTCCCTCTTTGGGATATTATTTTCTTTATTGTGAAATTTTCCATATCTGGATGCCTTTGCCTGTATTTCTCTTCAAATATCCGTGGGGCTGCCTTTTTGTATCGATTAATTTGACTTTTGACTTTGCATAAATATTGCGCCATATCAAATCTCTCTTTCTTTCCCATATTCATATTTTTTTATACTTTTCAAAAATCTCTAGGTTTTGTTGTTTATACTTTTGCACTTCTTCAGATGATTCTTTATCCAAACATATCAAAGTTTCTTGGTCTATATAACGTTTTTCACAAATCTGTTGTTTTAATGAACACAATTTTTTATTTGAGGCTTCTGACAGTTTTTCTTGTGGAAGGATTTTTCTTTCCTCTAATTTATCTCAATCTTTTCGTATATCTTGTCTCTAGAAATTCTGGGCTTTTTGCATAATAGTAACAATATAGCCCACTCTGTTGTTTTTATGTCTCTTCTTTGGCTTATCAGTTTTTTTTTTATTATTTTTGTGGACTGCTACTTCCTTCTACAATAGGGGACCATCCTCCCCCTGGGCCTGGCCTAGCCCCATTATAAGGATGTTTCCATATGTTAAGGATTCTACACTGTCATTTCTTCCAGTCCTGTCACCAGTGCACCTACCAGGATTGGGCAATTTTTGTATCCTGGGTCTTGTGCACCTACATATCTTTTTTTTAATTTTTGACCTACTTCTGTCCATGATATATGCTATATACTATGTAAAATACAGTCTATATATCAGTGTCATCATGGTGAGATTTTGTGAAAAACAGGGTCCACCTCGTAAAGGTACTCACCAAGACTTGAGGATGAATTCATTTTTAGCAACACTGCTCTCCTTTGCTTGCTGACTTACCTCTCCATTTGGATACCTAGCTAGGTGAGTCTGTCAATGATGCCTGATAGTATCAAATGATTTGGCTACGTCTATGTAGGCTGTATGCACAGATTTCCCCTTGACCTAAACTTTGGAGACTGTCTTGAAGAATTCCACAATGTTTCACAGGCATTATCTCCCTTTGACAAATCAAAACTGACTAGGTCTATAGTTCCTGGGGTCAGTGGAAGCACCGCCTTTGTGCAAGGGAATAATGGCAGCCATTTTACATTCATCTGCGATGAAGCCAGTGATTAGACCATGACTGAAAAGAGCACTCAATGGTGTTGCTTAATTCTTGTTGAAGCCCCTGTAGGACAAAGCCTGGGATGTTATCAGGTCCCATAGATGCTGTGTTTGTGGCCTTAGAGAGGGCACTTCCGACTCTTGCTCTTTAGAGATATAAGGTAGGGTACAGGTGGTAGGGATGTCATGGGGTCCATGTGGTGGGGACAGGGTTGTGAAGTTTTCACAGAACCTGTCAGCTAACAGGTTAGCTATGTCCACAGGCTCAATATATGTGGCATCATTAACTACCAGTTTGTCAAAAATCCGGCACTGTCCTTTTAGATAACAGATATAACTAGAGAATACCTTATGGTTTTCCTTAGTTGAGGAATCTAATTTGGATTCATATTTTGCTTTTGAAGACTTCACAAGAAGTCACATTGGCTTGTGCCTCTTATTGTAAAGCCTGTTAATGGCAATTGTCCACTAAGCAGGTTTGCACTTCCTTGCAGAGCTTGTTTTGGTCCTGTCAGGTACAGCCCAGTCAATGCAGTTAAACAGATGTTTGTACAAAGCACTGGTGAAGAACTTGGCACAGTTGCCAGCTCCATCTAAGGGGGGAGATGCAGTACAGCTATTTATAATATCCTGTAAGAGGTAATGATTTGCTTTGGAGAATTGTTTTAGTTTATGTGCTGCCGGGGGTGGTGGTGTCACAGTTACTTCAAATGAGACTGATTTGTGGCTGATCTCACTAGAAAAGACCTCACAGTGGGGATGATAGAGTGCCCCCCCCATTTTGGTAAGCACCAGATCAAGGATGATGGCACCCATTGTGGGGGTGTCAACCAGCAGGTCCAGTGCATTGGAGTTAGCATAGTCGAGGAACGTTTGGGCAATTGAGTTACAGCACCAGTAATTTACCCATCAATGGATGGGTAATTAAAGTTGCCCAAAGCCAGGGTGTTCAGATGTATCTTGATAGACTCAACTAGATACAGATGGGCAGAGCTGTTGTCCTGATTCACAGACAGTGTCCTGTAGCTGGCAATGATTTGAATAAGTGTCCTACCAACAGTTAATTAAACCTGAATTATCTCCAGGGAACCCTACTGTTTAACCAGTCTGGAGGTGTATTTATCTGTAATGAATATTGATGCACCACCTCCTTTAGTTTTCACACCTTCAGTTGGTGGTCTGAACATGTGGAAGGAGGTGTAACCTGGTATGGCTGCAGTGCTCTTCACAGCCTTGAACCAGATCTCTGTGAATGCACAGATGTCTGCATCTTCCAAGGAGAAGACAGCTTCCAGTGAGTGCAGTTTCATTTTACAGCACCTAATATTTAGCAGCATAAGCTTGAGGTTGTTTTTATATGGAGTCTTCATATCTGGAATTTTGTCCTTGAGACATTGCCTAAAAAGGGCACTATGGGGGTGGCATGAGCCTTGGCCAGTAGCCGAAATCCCAGGGGTAATGGATGAAGACCACCTCTGGCAAGGCATCGAAGTCTGTCAATCATGTCATCCCAGGCTGACAGATACTGTATTACTTTAGAATGACACCAGAAACAAAGGTAATTTTTGAATTCAATCATTTTCTGTTTGTATTGAGGCAACATCCTAGGTGAAGGCAAAATGCTGCTTAAGGCTAGGGACATACTGGCCTGAGGCACATAGTCCAAGAGTCAGTCATGTCTCTTTTCATGTAGTCCAGAGTGGTACATCTCAAGTCATTCACACCAACATAAGACTATGAGAGTCACAACAGTACTTGTTTTGGAATATGTGAGTGCATGTGTGACATGGCGAATCCTGGCACCTGAAAAACAACTGACTGTGACCTTCTCATTATCTAGCCTGGTGAGAGGGACATCTGTGTCCCACAATGGAATCACTTATGACTAATATTTATTTTAGGGTTTTGCCTTAAGGGCTTGACAGGTGAGACACTGGTGTGAGAACTATTATGTGTGTTGTGTTCTGCAGAGGATGTATTATGTACAGCATGCTTATGCTTGTGTTTGTGAGGGCTCCGGTGTTTATGTATGTTTCTGGTGAAGACCTCTGCATATGTAGGTATGTGCAATGTGGGTTTGGGTGAAGTGGCAGGTGAGGTGTGCATGGTGACAAGCTGCTCATTGTCATATGTACTGACTGGTGTGTGAGAGAGCATGTATTCCAGGCTGTTAATATAGTTGCAGCTCTGACATGATGGGTTTGTGTTACTTGTAGTCCAATGACATGAGTGCGTATATAATGTGGTGGATCTTAGCACCTGATAAGCAAGTGACTGTACCTTTCTCCTTTCTCAGCTTAGTGAGAGGGACATCAGTGTGTCTCACAATGGTGTCTGCAATGACTAGAATGTTGGATTGTGTGTTATCTTGCCTTATGGGCTTATAAACTGAGCCTCCATGAGATGTAGCTCTATGTGTTGATATGTGTGCTGTTTTTATAGAGTGCATTTGGGGCTGCTGAGGGTATTTCCTATCTGTACTTTGTATACGAGGTCTTTGTGATTTATGAAGGTTACATTTCAATGCTTCAACATCTCCTTTGTTTTGTGTGTGATGGGTGCAGTGTGTGTACCATTGACTACCTTATTGACATTAGGAGTACTGTCATGTGAGAGCTTTGCCTCCAGTGACAATGTGTAAATACATCTTTTACATACCTTATCAGTTTGTTTGAGAATGAACTGGTTGTCAGCAAACATGAAGAGATTTCAACATTGTCTCAGAATACCCATATCTACCAAGCTGGTAAAAGTCACAGTGGAAAAGTTCATGTCCATGGCAACAGACCCTATTTTATTGATTAAACAGTTGTTTTGAGAATATCAATCAATGTCTCGAGTATCTGTTTTGGAAGTATGGGGACAGTACTTGTCACTGCAGGCTAGTTGTCCTGTGTGCAACTTAGTACTGCAGTAAGTTCCATCATGCTTTCCCAGGAAAAATATCATTCAAGATGTCGGAGTCTGTACAGAGCACTGCCAAACACTGGAGGGGAAACTAGTATGTACACCCTGAAAAAGTTCAGGATGGAGTGGTTAGGCAGTTATTCTGATGTTAGAAACAAATCAAGCAGTGCTTACTGAAAACATAGAATTACCTTGTGAAGACAGCTGAAAAGAGGGGAGTCGCATGATTGGCTACTGCTTGGCTATCACTACTGCTGGTCTCATCATGGCCTCACTCTGCTGGGATACAATGCTCCATTTCATTTCCTCTCACCAGAAGCAAAACGTTACCAATCATCAAATGCACCAGTCCCAGGATAAGAAGCAGGCCACAGCCTGTTTGTTGATCCATACCCTTGTCCCAGATGGTGCAATGGTCTGTAGGCTTGTTGTAGCCTTTTCCAGGTAAATGCCTTGAATAGCAACCAAACCAATTGATTTAGTTTTCCATGCATTATGCCTTGGGTTCCAAGGGTCCTAGGATTTGACTAGGGTACTGACCTGATAGTGATTAGGAGCATAGCTGCTGCATCACAATATAAATGTTCAATGTCAGGTGACATAGATGTCCAAGGATGGTCTAGCAAGGTCCACAGCAGCAGTGATCCATGTTAGGTAACAGTTTCACAGCAATTCATGCAGCCTCCCATTCAACAGCATACATGGATGTGAGGCCTACTGCAGAGGAGTGGCCACCTTTGGGAGATGCTACTGTCCCTCCAGCATGCCCTAGGTATGTCATACTGTACATTTAAGTTCCCAAAACACAAAACTTTAGTCCCACATTAGTTCACACATCTATTTGCTGTCTGGTTGTTTGATGGGCATTGCAGCCTTGCAAGACCAAAGTACTTACTGCAAAGTTGAACAAGTTTTCTGTGCATGCACAGACATCCATATCTTCAATGCAAAGAGTGCCTACAGAGAGTGCGTCTGAGGCTGTGAACCCCAAGGGTGAAGCAGCATGACCCTTGCTTTGCTGGAGTTGTACATTGTCACATTTATAGGTATGCTATTGCGACCATGCCTAATAACAGGATTATGGCTCAGTGTATTCAATCCACCATGTTATACAACACTGTCAGGTACTGTTTTACCTTAGAATGACACAATAAACTTAATAACATATTACATGTACGCATCTGACAGGCCACTGCCTAGCCATGGCCTGTTGTGATGTATACACCACAAGCAATAATCTATTGCTAATGGCATTAGCAGTGTCTGTTATAGAGATGTGGATAGTATCCCCAACCCTGTACTCCTAGTCCACACAAACCCACAGTGAGAGAGATTAACTATATTAAGAATCTTGAATCCATACTCTCTCACACACCAGTCAGACAATGAGTGGGTTGCCAGCATGCAGACCTCACCTCCTACTTCACCTAAACCCACATCACACATACCTACATATGTGGAGGTCCTTACCAGAAACATATCTAAACATTAGAGACCTCCCAAACATGAACACAAGCACGCTAACATAATACTTCCTCTGTAGAGCACATTATACACAATAGTTCACACACCAGTGTCTCACCAGTCAAATCCCTATGGCAAAACACAAAATCAAACATATTAGTCATAGGTGATTCCATTGTGAGACACACTGATGTCCCTTTCACCAGTCTGGATAAGAAAAAGGTTACAGTCAGCTATGTCAGGTGCCAAGATATGCCATATCACATATGCACTCAAGTTTCTCCACAGCAGGTACTGTTATGACTCTGTCATAGTCCATGCTGGTGTGAAGGACTTGACACATGCCTCTGGACTGTATGAAGACAGACATGACTGAGCTTTCAGACTAAGTGTCTCAGGGCAGGTATGTCCTTAGCTTTAAGCAGCAATTTACCTTCGCAAAGGATGATGCCTCAATGTTCTTCTTTTGGCTTTTCCCAGTTAGGGGTCGCCACAGCGGAACTCAGGTCCGCTAATGATTGGCAGTAGATTTTTACAGTGCCAAGGTGCCAGCCCAAAGCCTAACCTTCAATGAAGGCACACCCATTATTGCATTTCTTTCGAATGCCACTCAAATGCGGGGAGGACATGCAGACTCCACACAGAAGGCGCTCCAGCCGAGAATCTAATGGGAGAACCTCTTGCTGTGAGGTGACAATGTTACCACTGCACCACCATGACTATTACAGGATAATGCCTCAGTACAAACAGAAAATGACTGACCAACAATTGTCTTAGCTTCAAGTGTCATTCTAAGGGGATCCACCATCTGTCAGCCTGGGATGACATGATCGACAAACCTCAATGCTTTGCCAGAGATGGTCATCATCTTTCACCCACGGACTTTTGGCTACTGGCTAAGGCTCTTGTCAACCCCACAGTGCCTTTTTTAGGCAGTGTCTCAAGCACAAAAATTCACAATGGAAAATTCGATCTAAAAACAACCTTGAGGTTATGCTGCTAAATGCTAGGAATTTCAACACAAAACTGCGCTCACTGGAAGCTGTCCTCACTTTGGAAGATGCAGACATTTCTGCAGTCACAGAGACCTGGTGCAAGGCTGTGGAGAGCACCCCAGCCATAATGGGTTACACCTCCTTCCACACATTCAGACCTCAAACTGAAGGCATGAAAACTAAAGAAAGAGGTGTATCAATATTCGTTAAAGATAAATGCACATCCAGACTGCTTAAACAGTATGATTCCCTGGAGACACTTCAGGTGCAATTAACTGTTGGTAGGGCACCTATTCAAGTCATTGTCAGGTACAGGACCCCTTCCATGAATCAGGACACCCACTCTGCTTATTTGATTCTACTTGATTCTATCAAGATATATCTGAAAACAATGGTTTTAGATTACTTTAACTACCCATCGCTGACTTGGCAAATTACTGATGCCCAAACTCATTTGCCTAAAGGTTCCTCGACTTCATTAACTCTAATGGCCTGGACCAGCTGGTTGACACCCCCATAAAAGGAGCCAACATCCTGGAGCTGTTGCTTACCAATATGGGGGACCACTGAAGCACCCCCACTGTGAGATCCTGCCTGGTGAGATGTGACCACAAATCGGTCTCATTCAAAGTAACTATCACACCTGACCCCCACTAGCAACAGCTACACTAAAAAAAATTTCTCTAAAGCAGATTATAACCTCTTACTGGATGGTATAAATAGCTTTACTGCACCTCCCCGCTCAGATGGAACTGGCAACTATGCTGAATTCTACACCAGTGCTTTATACAAACACCTGTATAACTGCAATGGCCCAGCTGTACCTGATAGGACCAAAACAAGCTCCTCATGGAAGAGCAAACCTGCCTGGTGGACAAGTGCTATTAACAGGCTTTACAATAAGAGGAGGAAATTGCTGTGTAAGAGTAAGATGGAGGGAGCCCTCCTAAAATGGAAACACTCCCTCCTCAGGTTAAATCAAGCAAATAAGACATGTTGTGAAGTCCTCCAAAGAAAACTATGAGTCCAAATTAGCTTCCTCAACAAAGGACAATCACAAGGCATTCTATAGTTACATCAGTAACTTAAAAGGAAAGGCCCAGATTTGTTATGAACTGGTAGCTAATGATACAACATATACTGATCCTGTTAACATATCTAACCTGTTGGCCATATGTTCCCCATGACATCCCGACCACTTGTCTCCTACCTTGTATCTCTAAAGAGCAGGTCATAAATGCCCTTTCTAAGGTCAAAACACAGCATCTATGGGACCTGATAACATCCCAGGCTGTGTCCTACATAGGCTCCAACATGAATTTGCAACACCATTGGGTAGTCTTTTCATAGTCTAAGCGCTGTCTTCATCCCAGCTGAATGGAAAACAGCCATTGTTATTCCCTTGCACAAAGGTGGTGCATCCACGGACCCCAGAAACTATAGACCTATTATCCTGACTAGCCTTATCTTCAAGGCCATGGAGTGAATCATCATGGACCTATCAACAAAGATATAAGTAATCTTGAAACACATGACCCTATTCAGTTTGGATTTGTCAAAGGGAGATCATGGCTGTTAAACCCGGTGGACTTTTTTGAGATAGTCTCAAAGGCCCTGGCTGAGGAGAAATCTATGCATACAGCCTACCTGGACTTAGCCAAGTTGTTTGACAATATCCCCGGGTCAGGTATCATTGACAAACTCACCCAACTAGGCATCAACCCTTATATCACTAGATGGGTCACTAACTGCCTCACTGATAGAACTCATATAGTCAAAATAGGGGAAATCAACCTCCAACAGCAGACTTGTAACCAGTGGTGTTCCACATGGTTCAGTCCTGGGACCTCTACTGTTTGGACACTATTTCTCCAAAAAATGTGCAAAAACTAAAGGTCTGTGGCTGACAAAGTTTGCTGATGACTGTAAACTAGGAGTGGTCATAGAATCTCCAAATGATGTCAACATCTTACAAGAGGGTCTTACACAAAAAATGAATGGTGCCAAAGACATGGCCTTATACTTAATGCAAAAAAATGTATTATCATTTCTTCTGATAAAAGCAATGTTCCTGCTAACTACCACATCAATAGCAATACCTTAAATATGCACTCAGTGGTGAGACACCTGGGCACAGAGGTTGACAGCTATTTTACCTTTGATCAGCATGTCTCCACAGTGGTAAGAAGAGCATTCTATCTTGCTCATCTCATCAGTAAAGGCGTTGTCTCCAGAAAAAAAGGAATTATAACCTCCATGTACTCCTCCCTCATCAGGCTAATAACTGAGTACACCTCCCCTTTTGGTATGTACCCTTCTAAGCACCTGCAACAATTGGAGAGACTATGAAGGTTCCTCATAAGATAAACTCAAGGTCATCAGCATCTGTGCTAAGGGAATCATCTGAAATCATTGTCACTTGAATCTGTTTCATACAGACTACTCAAAGATGATCTCTGCCTTGCATACAAGGCAATCTCAGACCCTGCTTTAATAGAAATGCTGCATATCCGTATGTCAAATGGTACACATGTTATTCGCTCTAAAGACGTTAACCTGATATTTAACATTAATAAGATCTACTGGAGTGACAGATTCGTCTCCCAGAGGTTACCACACATTTGGAACAGACTCCCACTTCATGTCAAACAAAGTACCTCATTGGCCCTCGTCAAATGCAATCTGGATGACTGGATGCCTGACCATAAATTCACAGTGGGGGTTCCACCTGTGTACCTCTAGGACAAGGGAAATAAGTGCTGATCATGGAAATAAGGTTAGGAACTTGTCTAGGTTTGTAAGGGCCCTAGGGCCATTAACCTAGTAACTTCCTATGATGCTATGATCCCATAGACTGATGTAAAATGGTCTAATATCCAAACACACCAAGTTGGCTGCAGTAACAATAGTACCACTATCTACATTTAAATAACATTGTACAGCACATACACACCAAGTTGGCTGCAGTGACAGCCCCTACCTAAGTTTACAGACTACAGAATGCACAATGTATTGCATGCACCACTACTCAAGTCTGACATTAATTTGGCTTTAGGTAATCCTATGGTAGATGACTTCAGCAGGCCTTGTGGAGGACAAGAGTTTAGGGGCCTGCATCACCTGCAAGGCTCAAAAGAGTGCAAAACCATGCCAGTCTGGGATTCACACTTGGCCTAAAACAGTGTAAAACCATGTCAGTTTGGCATTCACAATTGTTCTATATGGAGATGCACATATACATGTACACAACAAGTAGACTAGAGTGAGACTACAACCCCTACCTATCTAGTTTTACACACTACAAATCACAGTATGTAAAGCATGCCCCACACCTGAAGTCTAACATTAATATGACTTTAGGTAAGCTTATGGTAGATGGCATCAGCAGGCCTTCTGGAGGACAAGTGTTTGGAGGCCTGCATCACCTGCAAGGCCCAAAACAGTGCAAAACCATGCTAGTTTGGGATTCACAGTTGTTTGTAGGGAGATGCATACATACATACACACACACACACACACACACACACACACACACACATACACACACACACACACACACACACACACTCACTCACACCAAGTGGGCTGGAGTGAGATTAGACCCCCTACCTATCTAGTTTTACACAAATCACAGTACTTAATGCACACACCATGGCTCAACTTTGACATTAATATGGCTTTAGGTAATCTTATGCTAGATGATATCAGCAGTCCTTGTGGCAGACAAACGTTTGGACGCCTGCATCACCTACAAAGCCCAAAATAGTGCAAAATCATGGCAGTTTGGGATTCACACTTGCTCTTTGGGGTGATAAACACACACACACACACACACACACACACACACACACACACACACACACACACACACACACACACACACACACACACAAACACACACACACACCAAAAGGACTGGAGTGAGATTAGAACTCCTCCTTATCTAGTCTTACATTCTACAGATCACAGTACTTAACACACATGCCACCGCTGAAGTCCACTTTATAAATGGAGGTGAACTAATTCTAGAGGACACAAACAATCCCTGTGTTGAACAGCTTGAGAGGCCTGGAGAGTCACATTGCTTCTTACTATCATCTGCAGCTAGTAACCTAGCAGTCATAAAACTATTTTCGAGCCTAGCTATGTGACAACAGTACCAGTTTTGGGCATATATGTCTCTTTGCATTTGGATGGGTGAGCCTGTGGCAAAACTTAACTTGCCCTGTCAATGAATGAGCACATAACATAATACATTAACCAACTTGTTCAGCTGTTGATGTATGTGTGGTGAAAACCAGCAGACACAGGGGGCTGTAGTGAATGTGGGTATTGTTGCTGCCGTACATACAAACATATGGCTTCACAATATATGTACATATTCATATGCTGTGCAATACATTTCCAAGGTTTCTACATGCAGTCTTAGAGAGACATGTGGTCTGGAACAGTAGGGCACTACAACTCTCCAATGTCCAGATGTCTGCAGCAAGTAAACAAGTTTGACTCATATTTATGTGTATTTCACACTAACTTGTGGGTTGGTGTCAAATGTGGTATCATTTACATATGATGTGGGAGAAGACTGCCAGAAATCTGAACATCAGATGCCCCAATAGTCCTCCAAATGCAACACATGTTGTTCTATGCACTTCCACATTTTGTAAGTGCATTATTTAAAGTACAGCCCTAACTTGTGGTCCTTTGTCCAACATTATATGTGTCACAGTGCAGCTTTACTCTCCATGATTTGATTATGTAGGGCAATTCAGGCATTCACACACAGACATTTTATATATATATATATATATATATATATATATATATATATATATATATATATATGTAGAAAAACACAAACCCAAGAGGCAGTAAAAATATCCAAGTAATATATAATTCAGGTCCTTAGCGAAATACAAATTCCAAAACACGTGCAGTAAAAAAGAATCACAATTTATTGCAGAAGTAATCGTAAGCGCTTTCATGGGCTTCACTATCCGCTTCCTCAGACGATACTGTTACAAAAAACACATCCCTTTAAATACAAACATTACCTTCTCACAAATTACTAATTATCCAATTAAGCTAAAACTAATAAAAGTTCTTATAGTAAAAATTCACAATTAAATAACAATTGCTTTATAAAAATGCATATATAAGTGACTATTAACAAAACTAAAAGTAATAATAAACATGCTTATTAGCAGTTATATTATAGTTTTATTTTATTTTCCTAGAGTTCAAAGCGGGCTTTATAGAAACTGTATCATTTAGGCCCCTTCCTCTATGGGCACCCAACCGCAGAATCCATTTAAGTTCTGCATGTTCAGTATCATTAACAATGTTACCTATCCGTAGACTAGGTGGTTGAACGTGCAGAATCTGAAACAAAAACATATGGGTAGGGCCATTTTGCAACACATGCTTAGCTATAGCATTATATTCTTCTTTTCTATTGATGCTATAGATATGGTCCCTAATTCTTTCTCGCAGGGATCTATTTGTCTTGCCCACATAATAGCAGAAACATGTTGTACAGTGGGCAATATAGACAATATTTCTGCTATTACAATCTCCCTGCGTTCTAAGCTGCCACAAATATCCTGTATCAGGGTGTTTATAGAACCTCGATTCATCAACATATTTACAGTATATACATTTCCCGCATTTCCTGGTCCCTAGAAAAGTGTTATGCAAACTCTCATATGGATTCTGTCGTTTATTTGGATAACAAAGAGACTGTTTTAGAGTTTTACAATTTTTGTAAATGAATGTAGGTTCATTTCCAACTAATTTATGTGTCTCATCATCCACTAATAGAATGTGCCAATTATTGTTCACTATCTTATGTATCCTACTAATATTGGCACAATATGGTATCACTATCGATGGGTTATTATCCCATTTAGTATCATTCATCCTTCTATTAAAAGTGTTATTAGATGAAAAAAATGGTTTGGCTCTAATAGTTCTCAATTCATCCATTTTTTCATATACACTGTCAATTTCTTCATGTGTATAACTTCTATTTAAAAAACTTTGTTTAAGCTTTCTAAGTTCATCTTCAAAGATTGTATCATCACAACATAGTCGTGACAGCCTCATGGCTTGTCCCTTAATAATGTTTGTAAATAGCCTTGAGTTATGCATACTGTCATGATGCAGAAACGCGAATCTGTGACAGGGCTTTCTATATATTTTGGTTTTTAAGGTATTACCCTCCTTATATATGTTGACATCAAGAAAGTTTATTGTTATATTTGAATAATTAGCTGTAAATTTTAAAAACTCATTTGTAGCATTTAGTTCATTAATCAAGTTTATACAGCTTTCTTCATTGCCTTCTAGGACAATGAAGAGGTCATCAACGAACCTTTTAAAGAAAAGCACTTGATTATTGTTGACAAGATTTTGTTGTTCCCAGGAAACCATAATTAAGTTGGCATATGTATTTGCACAACTTGTTCCCATAGCTATTCCTGTATTTTGCTTGTAATATTTGTTGTCAAATAAAAATACATTATTGTCCAGGACTACTTCCAATAGAAAACATATTAAGTCAGCCTTAATTACTTCCATGTTGTTGTCATTTATTAACAATTTCCTAAGCATTTCGAGGCCAATGGAGTTAGGAATACACGTAAATAAAGATTCCACATCCACACACACACACATCTCTGTCTCTCTCTCTCTCTCTATATATATATATATATATATATATATGGATCTACTACAGTTTATCAAATTTTCAAAAATTTGAAGACCATATGGCGGAGACCGTATGGTCAAAGTTTTATAACTACAAACACTTTGCAGTGCGATCTCGGATTTGGCATATTTAAGTGGCAGGGGATGTGGGGGGTGCAGGGGACAAGCCCCTGCAAAAAAGATAAGTATAAGTATAACATGTTTTTGTGTTTTTTATTTTTATTTCGAAGTTTCAAAATTTTGATCATATGGTCTTGGTCAAATGGTCTTCGAAATTTTGAAACTTAGATCCATATATATATATATATATATATATTTAATACAAAGATAGATATATATATATATATATATATATATATATATATATATATATATATATATATACAAAGATAGAGACAGGTGTATATTTATATATAGACAGGTATATAAATTGTGCGAGGAACAATGGATTTGCACTCTGGTTAACTAACTGTATTGGCATCCACAGTGGCATTTTTGGATTGTTTGTGCATTGCTAAACAGTGTGCAGATGGGAGGTGCATTGCTTACATCTGAGACTTACTGTTCCATACACTGACTCCAGTCCACGACTAGCTGTACACCAGGCCGGGATTGTGTGTGTGTCACACGGTGTGACCTCTGAACCTGTTTCTGCACTGCTGCTTTTCGCACAAATTGGCAAGACTTTTTAAATAGGTCTTAGATATGTGGCGCAGTGAGCAAATGTTTATTCATGTGTGAAAGATATTAATAGTATAGCACATACAGCGTCACAATCTGTAAAACACAACTTATTATTACTTCACATGCAAAATATCTCAATATCTTGGGATTAAAGCCCTAAACACCATCATACAAGTTAACCACTGCAGTCCTTTGCCCACAGAAGCTGCTTGACAGAAAGGGGATCATTCATCACACTATCACCTGCATAAATATATATATGCAATTCCTCAGTTACCTAACACTTACAATGTAAGATCAAATTCTACATTACTGTCCTGAGACTGTGTGGTATACTAACTGTGCTCATATAGCATAGAGGAGTTACTGTTATGACAGTTACAGGGAGACACTGCTGTTTTCAGGGGTGGAGGAACAAAAACCCGTGTCCTGCTAGGATACACACTAGTCTGACTGTCATTTAACCTTACTTTCTAACATCTCCCTTAAATGATGCACCAGTAATCTTTTGCAGTAAGACTGCATGAATATTCCATGCATGAGGCCAGATTACAAATGGAGACATGATAGTGGAATGGATGTCTGTAGTCTGATGTGGATGTAATTTCTGTCCAAATAGCCCACTATAGTTACTTGCATAATGTACCAGGTCCATAGCTACAAAGATATATCATAATAATACACTAGACTGCTGTGTAGGTTACGGACTTACCTTACAAATGCAGCAGTTGACACAACTGTAATTTAGGGCTGACTCGGTGTGATGCAAGCAGTATACAGCCAATACATGGATAGGTACAGGATGTGTGAGTTGGCTGGCATCAATTTTAATATATGTATGTGAACAGGAGTAAGGTGATAGTCCCTAGGTTGTCAGTGAATGTACTATGCATTGTCTATTAGCCAAAGCCAGGGTGTACAGAGCATGCCTATATATAGCTACAGGGACATCAGCAGGGGATTCCTCCTCAGAGTCCTCCTGTGACTGTGGTGATCTAGATAATGATGGGGGGGGCTGCATATCCCTTCCCTTTGCTGAACCTGCTGCAGCTGTTTCCACAGGATCAGACTGTGTAGCACAGCACATGCTGAGAATATCTGTGCACATGTGCCTGGAGTATACTGCAGGGCTCCACCAGATATAAAGAGGCACCACAACTGTGACTTCAGAAGCATAGACACAAGCTCTATGATATTCCTAGTTTGTGTGTGTGTGTGTCTCATTATGGCATTCTTCCATGGGTGTGTGTGTTCATTTGTAATGGGTGTCATCATCCATAGTTCCAGGGCATAGCCAACATCCCCCAGTAAATGGCCCCTTGGAATGTCCCCGCTAGCAAACAGCTGGTACAACTGTAATGTGTGCCAGATATGGGAGTCATAACTCCCAGGATTGCCAGCACACTCATTCATGATATTCCCCTGGGCATTTCACAGGACTTGGAAGTTGATGGAGTGGAATCTCTTGTGGTTAAAGTAGATTCTACCCCACTCACCAGGTGGTGCCTTAATGTGTACATGAGTGCAATCTATTGCACCAAGTACTTCAGGGTAGTGTGCTACATGGCAGAAGTGTTGCATATTGCTGGCCCTCACCTCAGGGGAAAGGGGAAAGATATGTGCTCACTGGCATGTGGGAGCATACCATCCAGGAATTGGTGGAGTATCCTGGATGCAAATGCCTGTGACACCACCATCATGTCCACAGTTGGTCTTTGAAAAGTACCTGTAGCTAGTATCCTAAGGGTTACACATACCTTAGTTTCTACTGGGATGGGTTCCCCTCTGTTAGCTCTGGCTCTGAGTTGAGGGCAGCAGAGCTCACTGAATTCTTGTAATATATCACATGTCCACCCTGTAGTGCTCTACAATCTACAGTTTATGTAGCTTCTGGAAGGCTACCCTGGGCCTGAAGACTCTTCTCCTCCTTGGCCTAAGGCTGTTGTCAGCAGCACCAGCAGCACTGACTTCAGCCTCTAGCACATACAGATGTAGAATAGCTGCAGCAGCCACTAGCATTATCTGAGTTAAAATTTCCAAGTCTCTACTCCAATGGTTCAGAGTATTGAGGAAATCTGAATGTAGGGTGTTTGCATACTTTATACAGTTGTGGTATAGGTCCACCATGTGGTATTTGGGTAATTATGATGTAGTTCACCTGCTTAGGATATAACTGACATGATTTAAAGGCCCTACATTATTGTGCAGTGCTGCTCTGTGCACAGTGTTGTGCAGCATAGCTGATACAAAACTGTATATTATTAATTGAATATATCCAGTTTCCATTTACAGCTGACTACATCATGACTGGGACGTGGGTGGTCTGACTGCACGACCATGCTAGGTCACACCTAAACTGTTTGCAGCAAGTGGTGTACTGCGCACAAAAAAGTATCCTAAAAGTAACATGACACACCCCCTGATGTCATCCACATCCAGTGACAATATAAACACTGTGTAGGAGCCTACATGAAGTGGATATGTGGACATGGATGCTCCTTTTAGCGATTCAACAAATCCAGGGCATTAATCCCTTTGTGCATAATATTTCTGCTGACAACCTGGAAACTGCATGGTTCATAGGTGTGTAAGCTGGGAAACAGTACAAATGCACCATTGTACAGACCTGACAAAAGGTCTTACAGTACATTTGTCTGAAGTACATTATAAGTGTTATTTTACAAATTTTTATTATATTTTTATGTTAACCATGTTTGCACAATGTGGAGCATAGTGCTAACATGCAGAAATTTAAAAAATAAAAAAAAAATTAATTTCACATAATCCCTGCTGTTTTCAAATATCTACAAAGTATGTTTTGTGCATTTATGTATGTGATCTTACCTTTTGGGGGAATTATGTCCATATTTGTGAACTTTTACAACCCCTTTTTCCAGTGTAGACTCCTGTACATGGAAAATTTCCAAGTACTCCACTGATATGGACACGGAGTCTACGCAGATGTATTATGGTTTGTTGGATCGCTCCACCTGGCTAATTTGCATGATATTCAGCTACTAAACCCAAAATTTGCATTGCATGGAAGTTTTATTTGCATGTGCTTGCAAGCTGCTACAAGACATTTACTGAATCTAAAACTGTTCGCATTCATGTATGCATTGCAGCACAATGCGCACATGGTAAAAAATGTATTGTTAGCTTTACTGATTTTTTCCTTGAAGTGTTAAAGAGGGGAGGATCTGGTTTTGTGGAAAGGTTATACTAAAACTGCAGAAAAGAGGAGTTATATTGTTAAACAACAGAGCACAGGTACAGAGGAGGTACAATGAAAGTGAAAACATGGAACATTAAGGTGGTTAATGGTGGAAGAGAAGCCAGCTCAATGAACAGTCATTTTGGGGAATACTCTATGGCACCATTTCCTTTATTTTTGGAATGAAAATGCTTTTTAAACTGGTGTTCTTGTGGCTTTACCTCACTTGGCTGGAGATTATTTTTATGTTTAGTACCTTTTGGTTTGCCTGTTTGAACAAATATAAGAAAATATAGTTATAGGTTCATAGATTAGTACTAGGCTAACTGTCCTTGTGGACCACTTTAAGCCTAGCCAGTTACCCCATGTGAGAATCAAACCCTGCACCTTTTGTTTGTAAGGTAAACACCTTAACCATTATGCCATCCTCCCACCCTTATGTAGTTAGGAGTTCGAGATGAGGCAGAATAATGATGATGACAAGGGTTTAGAAAATGGAAAGAAAAGGACTAAAAATAAAAGATGAAAGAAATTGCTCAACTTAACGATGGCTAAAAATGACATAGAAGAAACATTGGAGCTCCTTAAGTGATATAGAGTAGGTGGCGGAATGAATTAATTTAATGCATGTGTGCATCAAGGAGAGAGATGTGAAACAAAAGTGTTAAGATGGTTGGTGAGAGATGAAGAAGAGAAATGATGACAAGGAGGTTAGAGAAACAAAAGTAAAAGATGAACATCTATGCATTTCAGAAAGTAACAAGTGAAGACGTTTATAAGTCTAACTGATAACTTCTTTTATAATCTTCTACCAGAAAGTATATAAACTTTGCTTCACTGTTGCAATATTACATGCACCTACATTTTACACAGTTTTCTCTTCAAACAACTCTCCTCTAGTTTTTTTTAATTCAACGGTGTCCCATTCTTTGTTTCCTCTTGTTTGCTGAGCAGTGTTTATGAACGCTTACTACACACATTTAGTGAGTCCAGCCTAAATGCCTACTGTAGGTGTCATCCCCACTGTGGTCATTATATTTTTCTGTTAATGGACAGAGCATCATCCTCTACCAGTGTGTGATTCTAAACCTTGGAATGGCTCTAGCATGGTGCCAGATGTTTAGTTCACCATGGATACATAGATATGGGATGAAGATTAAACACTTAAATGTGAGCTAGCAACATGCCACAGAAATCCATCCATCCTCAACCCCTTTATCCTATTTTGCTCATGAGGTCAGGGTGTCACTTCAACAGTGACAACCATCTCAAGCCAAGGTTTACACACCGGGTGACTAGCCCTGCTGCTGTAAGTTCACGCGTACCACTCACTCACTCACACACTTGCACATACGGCCAATTCAGAGTATCCAGTCCACCTACTGCATATCTTTGGAATGTGGGTGGAAACCTGAGCACCCGAAGGAAACCTACATGACCACAGGGAGGTCATGCAGACTCTGCACAGAAGGCACCCCAGCTGAAAATCGAACCAGAGAACCTGTTCCTGTGAAGTGACAATGCTAAACTCTGCACCACTGCAGCTGCCCCAACATGCCATAGAAATTTCAAGTTGAAAGTGACTAGCATAGTCTGAATCTAGTTTGGTTCTTCCTTTGTGTCTTTGTCATTGTCATATTTCTGATGAAGGTGCAGTATTATTCAAAATCAAAGCGGTTGATGGTACTTCACTAAAAGACTCAGCAGAGAATACTGCCTTTGCTTAACAGTATATTTTTTAATGGCAAACTGTATGACAAGGCATGGAAACTAGTTTCTCTTACGTTTGTTCTCTGGGATTTACAAATTAGGTTTAGTAAAACTAGTTTCTTTTAAAACTGTTTTCAGGTATTTTACTTTCTGTAAGCTCATGACTGAGCTAGCTATGCGCAGAGAACAGACATTTATCTGATTTTGTTCTTTGTAATATGGATCATTTTCTACATCAGATCATCTGTCGTGTAAAGTTTGCACCTGCCCAGAAGTAAAACTTCACCTGTTAATATTTTGCAGTGCTTCT
Organism: Protopterus annectens; assembly: GCF_019279795.1. Classification (NCBI taxonomy): domain Eukaryota; kingdom Metazoa; phylum Chordata; order Ceratodontiformes; family Protopteridae; genus Protopterus; species Protopterus annectens. The sequence continues at coordinate 219,707,284 of NC_056748.1, forward strand.
TCAAAGGTGGCAAACCATAATGGTTTCAATTAACAAATTCCCTTGTGCTGTTTCTGTTGATAACAATACTCATAAGGTGTACCTTTCAATCATCTTTTAATATTTCACTTTAATTTTTGATGGACAAGAAAAATACTGTCTTAGGGAAGCTATTCACAATTTTCTAGCTACCTTCTCTACTGTCTGAAGGCTGCATCCACTCATGGTTACAAAGGATGTCTAGATCATTTATGAATAAATAGGTTTCAAACCTTGTCACATTTAAATGAATTAAGCAGATTTATTGCTCTATGTTTTGTCGTCAGTTCCTTGACCTAGACAAAAGCTATAATCTTCATATGTCCAGTAAAATCTGTACTCCCAAAAAAAGGGCCACCTGTCATTTAAGAGATCGATACACTTGTTTTGAAATATGCCTTATCCAACTACTACATAAAATGTGTCCTTTTTTAAAATGACAGTATGGACAATATCCAGCAACTTTGGGAGATGCTGGTTATGACATCACTCTAGGGATGGAGAAGAGAAAAGAGTTATAAACACTAGTCTACCTAATACCAAATAATTATTTTGTCATTTTTTCAGGATACAGAATATCTTTTTCACATTCATTGCGGCACACTCTGCTTAACAAGTTACATGCAGAAGTTCTCAGGTAATGCTAAAATAACACAAGAATTATAAAGGAAAGTTAAGACCCGGATAAACTCTAGCCCTAAATGTGAACAAATAGCTATTCAAACCTTACATCTGCTAACTCTCTCCTTCACTCACTTCCTTACTGCTATCAATTTCTCTCACCTGGCTTTCTGTCTAAATATACCATAAGCCTGCTTTTTTCATACTTCGTATTGCAGTTCCTGTTTGTCTTATACCAACTTACCTTTAATTTCTGTATAAACGGGATAAAAGTTCACTAACTATTAAATCATTGTCATATAACTTGTATCAATTCTTAACCAATGTTTTTATATTAGGTCTAATTTGGTATACTTATTTAAACAGTAGTTTTTTTTTTTTGTATTATTTTAAAAGATGGTAAAATTATTGTTCTTAAAATGTTTTGTAATACTTTGAGCTTTTCTCTCAGAGGCCTCTACTGAAACTGGACTCCTACCCCATCAGACTTTCCTGGTAATCAAATCTCAATAAATAAATATAAATAAATAATCAACAGCCATTCACATTCATGAAGAGGGCTCTATAGTCTCAACAGATGAAAGACCTATATAGACCTTCTCTTTCTTCTATGCCAAGTTACTTCAAGCAGTTAGGTAGAGAACATCTTCTTAATAGGATCCTTCTTATTTTTGCACTAATTAATGGCTTTCAGTCAAATAATTCCAGCAAACACGGGCTAGTGATAACTGTGTGATTGTCTACAAATGAGATACATGAATTTCCAATGCTATAAATCCATTATTATTATTGCTATTCTTAGCTGTATAGGCTCATAGGTTGGTACATAGGCTCATAGGTTGGTACTAGGCTATCGGCCCTAGGGCCAATACAAGCCTAGCCATAACAATTCCCTGGCTATTTGTTTCCACAATATTTACTTCCTTGGATCCCTGTCTAGCAGGCGACTGACGTGATGCCCGGGGTGAATTTCCTATCTCCCATCTAGTCATCAAAGTTCCTTTTGAAGAGGGCCAAAGAGGCTCTCAATCCCTGGAGCATGTGGCTCTGACGGATTGGGATTTCTTTGTGTAGCATGCCCGACAGCTCTGGGTTTGACATGGCCTTGTATGTTAAGCAGAGATTGCCTCTGAGTAGACGATATGCGACAGAGTATACCTGGAGTTTTTTTAGACAGTCAGCATAGGGGATCTGCTTTAGGCCTGTGATTCTTTTAGTGAGGTATTTCTGCTGCCTTTCCCGTTGTTGCAGATGTCTTGAGAGGTACATACCAAATGGGGAGTTGAATTCTATAATGGGTCTAATGAGGGATGTGTACAGTGGGACAATGACCTCCTTTTTTCTAGATGAAAAGCCCTTAGTGATGAGGTGTGCCACATAGAAGAATTTCCTGACTGTTCTGGCAATGTGGTTATCGAAGGTGAGACCACTGTCCACCTGTGTCCCTAAGTCTCTTATCACACTTTCATTGTTCAGTGTACTGCCACCTATGTGGTAATTCATGGGTACAAGTTGTTTCCCAAAGGGCATCATCCATGGCTCAAATGGCCTTCTCAAAGTAGTCCACTGGGTTTAGTAGGCGTGACCTATCCTTAATGAAACCAAACTGGGATGGGTCCAGTATTTTAAGATTTCCTATGTATTTTTTTAGATCCATAATAACTTTTTCCATGGCCTTGTATACAAGACTAGTCCAGCTTGTGGGTTTGTAGTTCCCTGGGTCTGTTCATGGTCCACCTTTATGTAGAGGAATGACCATTACATTCCTGCATTCCTAGAGACAAAGTCAGTCTAGAGGCGGTGGCTGAATAGACATTTTAGTGGGCCTGAGGGGTCATTTTTAAAACTCTAGAGGAGGCATCCCTGGATGTTATCAGGGCTCATTGCTGTAGTTTGTTTAGCTCTGGAGGCTGCAGTGAGGACCCATTCTTTAGTAACTGTGAGAGGATAAGAGGTAGAGGGTATTTTCTAGGGAGTAACTAGTCATCTTTGAGTTATATGGACTCTGTCTTCTACTTGTACCTTATTGCTGCTATGTAACACTTATGAGTAAAGTTACAGTCCTCTACTCTTTTATCTTGGACTTTGGTAACTGTTTTAGCCAATTAAATGTTTCAGTCAAAGCTTTTCTCTCTATAGTATAAGGCTGAGAGACATGCCTTCAGCTACAGTTGAAATGTCATGAAATCAAAAGAAATTAATGTCTTTTATTGCATGTATATTCCTATACACTAGACAGACCTTTTTGTTTTTAATTAGAATTAGCCAGTACAAATTTATACATAAAAATAGAAGTAAACAGACATTATCCATGCAAAACTGTAGTTTCATGGCGATCTCCGTTATATGATTCGAGGTTTTAAAACTTTGATCATTTAAAGTTCGACCTTTAGTGATTCGAAGTTTTAAAACTTCGAACATATGATATAGACCCATATATATTCTAAATGCAGCATGCACATTTGTAAGATACTTGCTGATTATATGTTAGGGTGATAAGTTCATAGGTATATACTAGGCGTGCAGTTCAAAAGACCATTCATAACCATAGCCAGCTAAGCTTGAGCGCTGTTGAGTGAGTTAAGTTCCATGGTCAAGAAGCACCATGCTGTATACCCCAAAGAGGATTTATAATTTCCAGGCTATTCATTCAGAATATTACTGAATGCAGACCATGTGTAGTACTGCTTGGCATGCATAGGAAGTTTATTCAATAAATATAAGATTCCTTGGGATAGAAATATGTTGTGCCAGCCATGTTCTATTTCTCTGTCTATAAAATATTAGTTTTTGCTGTGGGTTTTCACGGTGGTGTGTGTTTTGCATATCTGTAAGAGGTCAGGCAGGGTGGGCCATGTACCCTACTCATGGACAGCACTCTGCTGAAGACTGGCATACAGGACAAGAACTGCACATATCAACAATGCCATTTGATTCCTTGATATAAGTATCACCATGAATAGTAGGCACATACTTATACTTCATATAGACTTCCTATCTGTGTGCTTACATACTTATGCACACAGATAGGAAAATATATGGAAATATCGAGACTACATTTACCTCAACTTTCAATACCTGCTGTAATATGGTTTAATTTAGCTTCACATAATCTGCAAACTAAATAAATGACAGATAGGTTTAAAAAATACAACTGAGTACATCTCACTGCTGCAGATATTGCTGTTGCTCTTGCTACTTGCAAACTATTTTTGCTGGTATTCCTTGACTTCTCTTGCCGTTTAGACAGTGGTTGTTGTTACTGTTGCCCACCTGATAGACAGTCGTCGTTGTTACTGATGTATACCAGTAGCTTTTCTGACGCATCTATTTCTCTCTATATTGTTTTATGATCTTCACTGTGCATGTCTCCCCTTTTTTTGCATTTCACAACAGATTTTTAGTTATGTTGTTACTTTGTTCAGCTTTTATATAGGCCCTTACCCTTTATCACCATACTCTTTTGCAGATACAGCTCTCGCTATTTTCTTGTCTCTGTCCTGTACATCATCATCCCACACCTTATCTTAACTTTTAGCAATTTGCACATTTTCTTTGGAAAATTATAGGACAGGTTTGTTAATTTATCATGGTTTCTGTGTGGCTGATTAGTGCAGGAGGTTGTTAGACTATGAACTGAGAAAATGAGACCCCCAGTCTTCTGTTGCCTATTGTTTAAATTATAAGTATTTTGCTTAAAAAAGCATTATTTCATAGGTAAAAACTAGGCTATGAGTTTGCAGATTATTACAGGACTACCCAATATCCAGAGGTCAGAATCAAACCCTATACTTTATATAAAAGACCTTAACCATTATGGCAGTTCTCCCCTATGTTGTTACTGAAAAGAAGTACTTACGTCTAGTTGATTTTCCTTCTAAAACATACAAGCATTTTAAAAATCATGTTTGTATTTTCTGTTACTGTCTAATGTCAGTTTTGATGGCATGGCCTTGCAACTAGTATTGTTGTCAGACTGCCAGTACAAAAATGATAAAGTCTGCTCTCAAACATTTGAATTTTCAGTGCTGCTGTTTTTGCAATAAACTCTGGTACAGTTAAGGTCTCATTGTTCTTTACAATAAATAAAATATATCTGTGGATTTGAAATGTGAATGGTCATGCATGTGACAGATCAGACCAGGGTGAATCTTCCCTGCTGGGAACTTGTGCTGTGAAGACACCTGTTTATAGTGCAGGTGGAACAGGAGGAAACAGAGCCTACCAATGTGTGGTATGACATTTTACATCAGTTAGTAAGTTACACAGTGAAATACAACTACCTAGCAAGCTGCCCATTCACTTCTTCAAATTAACATATTGCATGAATACTTACAGTTATAAATATTGTTTTGCAATGTCATTAGTGATTTGAAACAAATCCAAACTTCAGACTGTCTGAAAATATTTCTTTCTTAATATATTTATATTAAACTCTCAGGGAAACAATAGTTCAGTTGCATATTTATCTATTTATGTATTTATTTTAAATTACTGCAGCTTTTTCTTTAGTAAATATAATCTTAGACTATACATTTAATAAAATAAAATTAAATAAGTTTTAACATTATTCATAAAGAGGCAGTTTCTCAAAACACCATAGAGAAAAGACAAAAGTCAAAATCCAACAACAATAAATACCATACTAAGAAAGAAAATCTGAAGAGGATGAGAAGACCAATAATTTAAAGAAAAAAATGTTTTACTCTGTCACAGTCCATGCAGTAATCATAATAATTAAATAACTATTTTACACTTAAAATGAATGGGATAAATAACATCAAACATCAATGCAAAGGAAAAAATACAACCCAAACATGCTCATTCATGTCAAGTACTGGCATCAAAAAATGAAGACAAGTTTTAATCAGGAATATGAAGTATGCTACCATTTTACAATACTGTTTAGAAAACTTATTTTATATTACTATTTGTAACAGTGACAGAGTGAATGAGCGAGTATGAAAGAGAGACTGCATATCTCTAAATTTCCTGCTGATGAATTCTGGACAAAGTCAACAAAAAAAAAAAAAGAAGAAAAAGACAAACTCAGGGGAAATTCATAAATATGACCCTAATTTGTTTAAGAAGAAAAAAAAGGAATAACAGGTTTTCTATCAAAATGCCCTGCCTAAACAATAAAAAGTATAAAACTATAACATCTGGTTTTATTGACTAATTGACTTCAATCTCCCAGTGATTTACAGCCAATCAAATATTTTTGAGGAAAGGTGGAAAATATGAAGCAAAATCAGGGGACATTCTGCAAAATCAGGGGACATTCTGCAAAATCAGGGGACATTCTGCAAAAGCAGAGAAAGTTGAGAGTTGAGGACCATGGGGTGGGGACTGCAAGGTCTTGTACTGCATGATATTTTTTTCATTAATTTGATCACAATGACACAGGTTGTGTGCCTTCTGTCATGAAAGTGGTTGGTAATTGCAGCATACATTCATTTATGTATGTCCATGTATGTGCATGTCCATGTGTTTACATTATATACTAGCATAACTTCTGTATATGTTTGCTGTCACATAGCCTTTAAAACACTTTCTAGATAGTCTTCTTTGTTTAGTGTTTATTTTATTTATGTAAGTTTTTTATCTGGTTTTAGTCTTTGGCTTTTAACTTAATGTTTGTTTTACACTTTTCTAGATTTATATATTTTGACATGTTAAGTTTTCTTCTGGAAATCTGAGTCCCAAAAGACCCAAAAAAGGACAGATCATACAGGAGAATAACAAATATCAAACATCACACTATGCACCCCCAATGTAGAGACAAGCATATCTCTTAACTGTTCAGATTTTGGAGGGACACCCCAATGTTTTAATACTTTTGCTGCAGCTCCCCAAGAGTGAAAGTTATTTTCAGAATATCTAAGTTAATACTACAATTGTTTAAAAAGTATCTGTAATTTGGGATCTTTTTCCTAATTAGTGTTTTCTCCAACCATAACTCTGAAGGTAAATATTGAGCAGTTTGGGGGCAGGCACTTCCATATGCTATGGACCTCTATATACCAACTCCAAGATGGCCATGCCACAAGGAAAGGGAACCTTTCAAGAAATGGCATTCCCAGACTTTGCATGTGTAAGTCTGGATATTTGGCCATTGGGATTCAGCAATGTGAGTGCAGTTGGAACACTATCTACCCTGAATAGACTTGAGTCTTGATTGAAAACTGAATGACAGGCTTTTGAATCAGAAGAGTCAGCCAATGGATGGGAATAAATGGCCAAACACCTTCTTGTCCATTTGTGGGTGAAGGTTGTTGGTTATGAATCAGCCACTGGAGCACCTACCAGGTGGCATAGTCAGCAGTGGGTATGACACACTGACTAATATGTGGCAGAACTGTGTGTGTGTGTGTGTGTGTGTGTGTGTGTGTGTGTGTGTGTGTGTGTGTGTGTGTGTGTGTGTGTGTGTGTTTGTGTTTAGTTTTCTTCTTTTATTCCACATTTCCATTTTTGTTTATGCAATTTTATTATTTTTTCCAACTACTTTCACACAGAAAAACACAGTGAGACAGACACATAGCAGAGACGTGTATACACACACACACACACACACACACACACACACACACACACACACACACACACACACACACACACACACACACACACACACACATGCACACACACACACACACACACCTACAAACGCAAACGCACCTACAAACACACACAAAAAAGAAGCTTTCAGGGAAACCCATTTTGTTGAAAATGACAGACCAAAGGAAACAATCATTGAGGTTTCACTTACATATGTGACAAAGAAAAGCACTGACTATTGACATTGGACTGTTTCCTCCTGTACCACCTTAACTATTTAACTAACTCTGAGGTCACTAATCCTTGTGTTAAGGTATATCACTTTGAACAGGTCACTGCTCTATTTGCCACCCCTACTTAAACAGATTTTTTCTGTATGCATCCTCAACAGAACCATAGGAATACCCCTTCCATTGTGTTTTATGCTTTAATGAGGGCATTCATTTCATTCATTTAAAATGGTGAAAACAGAGTGATGTAAGCCTTCACTCTTTTTTTTTTATTTCTCCAAATCTTTTGGGTTTCTAATACTATGATGGGAATGGACCCCATTCCTAAGTCAAAGTACAATTAAAGTTCATGAAATTAGTATTTTTTCGATCTTTGATGTAAGCCAAAAGTGGTCTTCTCAGCATCTGCAATGTGCCCAGTAATGTCTCCTTCTCCAGTTCGTACAGGGTTACACAGATTGGTAACATATTTAAATACAATTGTATATTCCTTTTTATAAGACACACTGCTCCTACTACTATTGGAACTGTCTGGGTATTTTTCTTCCACATTGCTGTTATTTCTGTCTGCAAACCCTGGTATCTTATGACTTTGCATCCACAAAAATCACAAAAAGTGATAGGTCAAAGAAGAGCCATGAAGACAATAAAGTGTACTATAGAGGATAAGAAAGAAATTATGGATTGTTACTATTATGCAAGCCTTCACTAGTAAAGATTATCAGATGTAATTATAGACCTGCTTATACGATCAATTCTAAAATTATTTGAGGTGGAAACTACACATGCAGGTGCTAGAAAAAGATATATGTAGAATAGAAAGAAATATTCATGAGCAAAGAATGGCGTAAGGAAGTCGACGTTTGAACTGCTGGCATTTGATCCTGCTCCTTAGGCAATGTCACACACTTCTCCTGAGCTACGTAAGACTATCTTCATTTACTTTTCTCCACAGAGACATCCAGACTTCATTAACCATAGTTGCTGTAGTCCAGGTCAAATCCAAATAATCATCTCACAATGATCACCAATTCTTGTCATCTACTCATACGTATCATCTTGTAGTTGTCTTCTGCTTGCTCCTTCATGCCTATCACTCCTAATGAATTATGACTTTCTAAAGTTAGTCTTCCTTTCTTTTACTTTTTTCCCTTTAATCTGATTCATCCCCTAACTCAAGCACTCTTTGGATTTCTTTCATTCATTTAGAATTACAGAGTTCACTGATTCCATATCGCTGTCTATAAGAACAGTCTCAGCTACAAACATGACTTTTTAAATATCTTATTTACTTCTGAAACTTACTAAGTTGTGGGTCCCTGACTTACCTAACAACCTTGAAGTCCAATCACTGATATATATTTGAAGGAGTGTTTTTCCCTATAGCTGGCTAGCATTCTCCTCTGAGAATCCTGTCTTCAGGCTACTAAGTCAGAGATTGTATAATAAACAGGGCATTTCCTATAGAAATTACACAAGTTTGCATTCCATTTTCACCACACATGCATGAATATCATTTCTGCAGTTGGAGGTTATATTGCATAGTTGGTCAAGAAACAGTGTGGCTCAATAGCTTTGAAGAAGTCACTTTTCACTTAGGCCTTACTCAACACTTAGATCACAAACAGAGGTGTCTGCTGAACAGTAAGGAAATCAGTGCAAGAAAAAAAGAGAATCTTAATTTACCAAATTCCGTTTTCATTTAAAATGGAATTCATGAAACTGGATCCCTTCCCTACTCTTGAATGGAATACATCAAAACTGACCCTCAGGTCACTATAGTTAAGTAAGGATGGTACAGAGTACAAGCTCCCCATGTCCACAAGGGGAGGGGGTGATGCAAAAACTTTTTTTTCTTCTTCTTTTTCTTCTTTTGCAAGGGGGGGTATGATGAGATCCACTTTTGATGGAAACATAATTTCAGGAAATGAGAAAAACCTGGAAAGGGAACACCTTTAGTCAGTGAATTCTACTTCAAAGAAACCAGAACTCATCAAAACTGTCCCCATTACCCCATGTAACCTCAGCACTACTAGATTTAAGAAAACAGTTACCTGGGAGCACATTCGTCATGTACAAACATTTGACATTTTTCTTTTACATGGAACTGTTTAGATGAGTTTCATTTTCAATGAAAAATTAACATTAATCCCCAGAAAGGAAGGCAAAACATACAGAGGGAATGGTCATGTATGGGTAGCTGGCATAAACTAAAAAGTGCAAGCACGTGAAACAAAGTTTAGATTAATGAAATGTTAACGAACCTAAGAAAACTGGCACTCATTTATTGAATTCCATAGCTTCTATCTGATTATTGTGTGACTAGACTACAAACTTAACTTTTCATTTTTTTGCATCACTTATAAGCTGAACATTGTGTCCAGTAAA